>NC_000077.6:46591620-46851620 GCF_000001635.26 Mus musculus | reverse complement strand
CTACTCCTCAAGTTACTTTCTATCATACGTGCTCTAAAAATCCCCAGACTAGCAGCTCAATGGTGCCCCATTTCCTGGGACCGCTCCTGATATGCAAGAGCCCTACCGACCTGTACTTGTGCATTCCCCACCCCACCCATCCTTTTAACTTTCTTCTTAATATAACCTTTGCAGTCCATCAATTTCATTGTTGGAATCCATGAGGTGAGAACTTGAAAGCTGGGTCTGGGTAACTTTGGAGGCCGTTGAGTTTCTGGAATTCTTAGCTCCCTGAGAAAGGACCCATTCTCAAAACACCCCCAATGTTTCCATATCACAAGTTTTATGAAAAGATATACACAGAATTTCTGAACTTCTATTTCTTTCTTTTATTGTGCCTTGGGGACATCACAAATGTTCCAACCATTTGCAGTCATAAAGTAAAGAATAAAGATTAGATTTATTTAAAAAAAAGAAAGAAAGAAAAAAAGAAAGAAAGAGAGAGAGAGAGGGAGGGAGGGAGGAAGGGAGGGAGGGAGGAAGGGAGGGAGGGAGGAAGGGAGGGAGGGAGGGAGAGAAAGAGAGAGAGAGAGGGAGAGAAAGAAAGAAAGAAAGAAAGAAAGAAAGAAAGAAAGAAAGAAAGAAAGAAAGAAAGAAAGAAAGGAAGAAAGAAAGAAAGAAAGAAAGAAAGGGTCATGCTAACTTCAATCTGCCTAGAAACAAGGCATAGAGCTCTCTTCCTCTTGCTACACCCCAGAGTCCTGCGTGGCTCTTTGGCACATAGGAGCCAACTGACAGGCCTTTAGTGGATGAGTGCATGTAGTCAAGTCAAAGCTATCTTCCAGCCTCCTAGTTCCACCCATACTAACCAGCCTGAGTTTTGAGTAGCCTTGTATAGATCCTGGAACATATAAATGAGTCCTTACATTACCAACTTCTTTTTCACGGACTGGGCACATTACCCAGTTCCAGACAATGAGACATAAAGGTCAATCTTCTACTAGCTTTGGTGAGATAGTTCACTTTTGCATAGGGTCACATCTGGGGGAAATTCCCACTAGCCACCCTCTTCCTTGCCTGTGATACATTGTGTGAATGCCTAGCAGAGCTGTGGCAGCCATTCTGCAACCATGAAGTAAGAGCCAAGAAAATCATAGAATCATGGCTCAACCCATTGAAACTAATAAACCAAACTTGGAACAGCCTTATTCCCAAACTTCTAGTTACATGAAATCAAGCCAGTCTTTACTAACTTGCTACTAATTTTGTATCTTCTTCCTTGCAGCTGAATACAACCTCATGAAGACAATAAATATTTTACTCATTGATAGGGGTCTTCCATTCTGTTTATAAAGGGGTAGATCTTATACCTATTAGAATATATATACACATATATATGCATATATACATACATGTATTAGAGCCTGGCTTTTACTTGTGTGTGTATGCATGTGTGCATGAATATTTGTATGTGGGTGGGCACACGTGTACACGTATGTGTGAAGGCCAAAGGTTAACATTGAGTCTCTTTCTCATCATTCTATACCTAGTTTTGGAAGCAGGGTCTCTGCCTGAATCCAGAGATTGCTGATCCATTTTATGTAGCTCTCAGGTTTGACCTCAATATCTGCCCCCTCTTCTGCCTCCAGAGTACTGAAATTATGGAGAGCCTTTCTGTGGTTGTTGGGACTCTGAACTCTGCTCCTCCTGCTTGTGTAGAAAGCACACCATGCACTAGGCCACCTCCCAGCCTAGCTTTTACTCACTTTAATGGGAGTCTTTCATAATAAGTGGTCATTATCTCATTTCTCAGATTTTTTTCTTAGCATTTTATCGATCATTTCTTTGAGCAAAGTCATTTGGGAGCACTAAAAACACAAAATCTTGCAACTTCAGGCCAAGCCTTAACCTGATTAATCAACATTACTGTCTGGGGCAAAGCTATGTTTGTCAGAACAGTGGTTTACAAGCACTGGCACCTTCAAAACTCCTGATGGCCGGGGCTCCCCATGTCAATTAAATATTAACCTCAGAGGAAAAGCCACACAATCGCTTTTAAGTCCCCCAGATGGTTGTGGCAAGTATGAAAATCAATGCCTTGGACCAGAACTCCTAGGACCAACATGCTGAAGATCTTACAAGTGACACTGAAGGTTCTGATCCAATCGGGTTAGAGTAAGGCCTATGATTCTGCCTTCCAAGGAAGTGAGCCCCACATTTTGTTGACAGGAAGGTTCTAGAATTTAGATCTGATGGTAATCTAATCCTACACTGAATTTCAGCAACTGCAGAGTCACAGGAAAAGAGTGATCACTTCTAGCCTACAAACCCAACTCCCTCAATCTGATGAACCCCAATCCTCAACGAGAGGGTTTCCAAATTTTCACCAGACGGACTTCAAACCCTCGTACCTAAGATTCTTAAATCTGTTTACCTGAAAACATCTTTCAGACCCAGCATGGTCAGATAAGACTCAAGGGGTGCTTGTCTCTGACCTCTAGCGTGGACATAGACTAAACAGTCATCAGTCTTTCCCAGGACAAGTCAGAGGATGCTTCCCAATATGCTAGCTTTAGGAATTTAAAACTGGAAGTCCTGGGCAAGCCTACACACATTATCCCCATAGCTAGTAGGATAAGAGAGCAACAGAGCAAGCAGCCTGGCCATGTGTTTGCACACTCCAGTTCCTCTTTCAGGAAGCAGCAGTTTATCAGAAGGTGCTGAGAGAGATGGCATAGTACGTATAGTTAGGAAAAGAACTATTGAGGTGTGTGGCTACACTAATAAGAACATAATGGACTGGTGGATTTAAGTGAGCATGGGATGGGGGAGGGCTGGCAATAACAAGGCAGAACCTATAAACTTGAAAAATGTTCAAGAATCACGTTAATGACATTTCCAGACTCTATTATAGAGGGCACAGTTCAAGTCAACCTCCCAGCATTGGCCTGCTTATTGTCTGGCCCAGAGCAATGCATCACCCCCTTTGCTAGCCTCAGTTTCTTTAGCTGAGAATGAACGTTTGAGGGGAAAGCAGTATAAGGGTCCCTGGCCCCGCTACTACATTCTCAATATGAATAATGTGCACAGGTCCGGAACAGAGCGTTTTCGCTTGCAACCAACCTTCTGTTCCATGAGCAATCGGCTGGGGCTTCCCAGACTCCTTCAATACAGCACTAGCATTCCTTTTATTTGGGAACAGTTCCCCCTGCTGTCCTCTGATGCTCAGAGCAATAAGAACTCTAGGCATTTTTTTTCCCTTTTTAAAGACTATATAGCATGTTTACAAAGCTAAATGAAACTCTATTTACAGATTCTGTCCTGTGGTTTCAAGTGGCTTCCTCCTCCTCCTGCTCTAGTGTCTACCCAGGGAGCCCACTTCTCAACTTTCTGTTTTCTTTAGAGAGACAAAGAGTCTCCCCAGCCAGCCATTGCAAAATTCCTGTTAACCCTTCATTAAGCCTGCTGACAGCAGGCCTCTGAGTTACTTCCACACTTTGCTATTTAAAGGTGTCCCACCTGGCTTCATTAAGGCTCCTGCCAGGTTCTCCTCTGCTGCTTTCTCTGCAAATGCAAATTGGGTTCTGAGTCAATAACTCGGGACAGGGAAGACTGAGCTGCAAACAGGGTGAGACACAGTCAATACATTCAAACTGCCAGCGATTCCAGTAAACTAAAGACCATTTGGGTCCAATGAAGGTCAAGGCCGGAGAAGCAGTGCATGAAGCCATAAACTAAAGTCTCCACTGGGAAGCTCAGGGTAGAGATGAAAGCATTGGACATACCCAGCACTTGAGAAATGGAGGCAGGAAAGTCAGAGTGCCAAAATCATCTTCACTACATAACAAGTTCAAGGCCAACGTGGAACACACGGGAACCTATCTTGAAAAAGCAAAGCAAAACAAAAAGAGAATGGGGTCCTTTAGGCTTGGTTTAAGGCCAGGCTCTGCTGCAGTAAGTTGGACTATGTGACTTTCATTGAATTCTTTCAAGTCTATGCTTCAGTTTTCTTAGCTCTGAATGAGGGGATATAAGGATGCGTCAAAGAATGACACCCTGGACTCAAATAGTATGTAAACACAAAGAGTGCTTTATTCTGTGGAAAACCAGCATGCTGGGTGTTGTGTTTTATAAAAATAAAGACAGGAGTATGTCTGGTGGATGAGAAGTCATGTGTGTGGGAGGTGGTGCCTCTCCAGTCCATGCTGAGGCATCCCTTTCTCCTGAGGGACAAGACCGTATAGTATAGAATAAAGTTTATTCGTGGTATGGGGAGGGCAGTTGTGAAGGTAATAGAGACAGAGAAAGGCAGAGAGAGAATGAGAGAGAGAGAGAGAGAGAGAGAGAGAGAGAGAGAGAGAGAGAGAGAGAGAGAAGTAGAGGCCGGCCATGAGCACATGGAGAGGGGGGAGGGGAATGGGGAAAGAGGGGGAAGGGGCAAGACGACAGAGGAAGAAAAAGAAGGTGAGAGAGCAAGAGAGAGAGGAGGGGGGCAAGCAGTCCCTTTTATAGAGAGTCAGGCACACCTGGCTATTGCTAGGTAATTGTGGAGCAAAGCTTAGACAAAATGCTAACACTGGGGACTACCATCTACAAAGATGGTATTTTTAAAGACTTAAATAATGTAAAGCACATTAGGGGAAGTCTGGGGAGGGGTAGGTGACCTCTGTCTTAATCTGTTCTTTCTAGCTCTAAGAACATTCCAGAACCATTGCTGGGGCCTGGGCAGGGCTGGAAACTGATGCTGAGGAAGTCTGGAAAGTGCTGCTGATCCCTTGTCCTTGCCTCAGGCCAGGGGGTGGGGCAGCTTCTGAGGTCTGGACTAGCTTGAACTTGCCCAGTTGTTGGAAACAGAGATTTAGGCCTAGTCTCCTGAATTGCCAATTTGAAACCTGACATAGGGTCAGCCGAGATCTCAGGATAACAAGCCTGCCTCCCTAAACTGCTTCCAGATTCAATGGCTGCTTTGAAATCCTTAACTGAGTGCCCAGAATGCAATTTAGACAGCTAACAATTGTGTTACCTATTTCATTCCAAGGTCAATGTTGAGAAACTAGGTTGCTATAAATCTCAGGGTTATAATGTGGCCTTCCCCTATACACATCAACTGTGAGAGCCACTGCAAATCAAAGCTTTTCCTTATGGAAATGGGAAACATCAGGATTCCAGTCTTCTCTCATTTAGACTTTAAACCTTTAAACTCCTTAATACTCTCTCTCTCTCTCTCTCTCTCTCTCTCTCTCTCTCTCTCTCTCTCTCTCTCTCCTCTCTCTCTCTCCCTGGTTTCTATTCCAGCACAAAATAGATACTAGAAGATTAATTACACACAGCTACCAGTTAGTTCATCCTGACTACACAAAGAGAATGAAACAAACTGTACAAACAGCCACCTCTAATCCAGGCCTTCTAGTATACTTAAGCAACACTGGATATGGCTATGTAACCCAGAGCCTTGTCCATGCTAGGCACATGCTCTACCACTGAGCTACATCCCCAGCTTGTTTTTGAATTAACTCATCATTTTATAAACCCAGTCTAAAGCGGGCTTCCTTATTTTAACCCACAGCCATTAGTTTGCTCGCATGAGGCATAGTGTAACTAAATGAATTTTTATATTTTGAATTAGACACACGCACATTCGTGTTGTCTACAATTGCCTTGGATTCTTCTACTTATTGCATTTAATGCCTGGCTGCCGAAGTCATCAGTTTGTCATCTACCCCAGGAAGAACTTCTTGTATGTGGATTTAAGAGCTGAAAGTCAGAAGCCAGGAACCTTTGGCTGCTACTGAGGAGAAACATCATAGAAAAAAAAAAAAAAAAAAAACCAGCAGAGATAAGGGTATAGCTGGTGGGCCCTGATAGGAAACTACATCAAAAGCCAGATAGATCATCTGAGAGGGGAATCCCCCTGCCTAGTGATTCAGGAAGCCCCTAATCTCTGTTCATCCTGGATTGCCACTGCAATGTCTGAGAAGAGGGAGACCCCACCTGATGGGAGCTATTACTGTGTAAGAGCTTGCTAACCCACAGGTCCCAGGCTTTCTCCTACAGTTTCTGGTTCAGCAGGTACAGAATGAGAGCAAGAATTCACATTTCTAACAAGCTCAGCAGGAGTGGTGGCTGCTCGACCTGAAGTACCTAGCTTAAAAACTGAAGAGCTGGTACAGGGGTGGGTGCTGCAGTCAGTCACCTTAAAGAATGGAATCCATCTCTGGTGGGGACAAGCTTTTGCCTTTTCCTGTAACAGTTAACCCTGTTGGGTTGGTCAATCACCTGTCTGAGAGACCACCTTTTAGGATAGCAGGTTTGTATTAAGCCTCCCTAAAGAGAAATGAGGAAAAGTAACGCCTTGCATGAGCTTCTTCTTTTCCTTCTCAGGATTCCCCTGCCCTCTGTCACTTATAGAGATGCCACCAGGCAGCTCCGGAAGTCTGCTCAGTTACCTGAATTACTCAAAAGCATAACGTTCCCTTTTCATCTTTTTATCTCTGTCCTTAGCACCATTTCCCTACTGCTTTAGGCTTCTCTCCTTTCCTTTCTTTTTTCCCTCTCTTCCTTCCTTCCTCCCTCCCTCCCTCCCTCCCTCCCTCCCTCCCTTCCTTTCTTCCTTCCTTCCTTCCTTCCTTCCTTCCTTCCTTCCATTTCTTTTTTCATTAATTTCTTTATTTATTCACTTTACATCGTGGATCACAGCCCATCCTTCTGTCCTCCTGGTTCCCCACCACACACACACACACACACACACACACACACACACAGCCCCTCCCCCTTCTACTCTTCCTATCTCCTCTGAGAAAGGGGAGGCCCTCCCTGGGTATCAGTCCACCCCTGCACAAGTCACTGTAGGGACTACATGCATTCTCTTCCACTGAGGCCAGACAAGGCTGCTCAGTTAGGGAAACAGCTTCTCTCTCTTTAAAGTGCATTTCCCCAAGTGGCTGTTTGCCCATCACTTGGCTAGCTTGCATTCAGGCCTAACTCAAAGTTCACGTCTTTGCTTTGTCGCTTTATCCTCACAATCTCCTTCCTACAGTCAGCAGTGGAGATTTAGAACTGTCCTGCTCCAGAGTTTGAGAGTTGTTTGCTTGTTTGTTCGTTTTGTTAGTTTTGAGACAAATTCTCACTATATAGTTCTGGCTGTCCTCAAATGTGCTATATAGACCAGGCCAGCCTCCAACTCACAGAGACCCACCTGCTTTTGCCTGCTCATGACAGGGATTGAAGACATGTGTCACCAGGTCCAGTACATTTTTCTTATAAAAAAAAAAACCTCCAATGAAATTGTCTTCATGCTTCCTTTTGAGTCCATTTTTTAAAATTCTTTTATTAAGTAGACTAAGAACTCTAAGACCCCAATTTTCCCAGCAACATGCGGCAACTCTAGGAGGACCACTCCAAAATTCTGGTAATAGCTCTGGTTGCATTTCTTTGGGTCCTTAAAAAATACTTGGATGTTCAACTCATTACCTGGACTAAGCATAAAAGAATAGCTAGAGGACTGGAACCTAGAGATTCCTGTTTTAAAAACTCCTCACTTGACTGCAGAATTCTCCTAAGGTTAGGGGCTGGAGGCTTATTCCTTTAATGCCTTGAACATGAGGATAGTCTGAGAATGTCTTTCAGATCTAGCTAGCTTCCCATAGTAGCCAGACAGAGTATTCTTGCTCAGACACACATTTTCTTACATTCATTTATTCAACAGGTATTTGCTCTTATTTCTCTCCTAGGGTTCATAATGGTACTAATTATTAAAGTTGTAAGACAAATTTGTTCTTCCTGTGCTGCAGTAAAATGAATTACACTTAGAGGAATTTATTTGGATAGCTTCAGTGTTTCATTTGTACACCATCCTTGTCACTGGCACCCCTGCTGTGATGGGTACCTGGCAGCTTCCAAAATCCAAACTCTCTGCAAGAGTTCAGAAGGCACTATAGTCAACTTTAAAGAAACTTGAATGTGAAAAGAAGTTAATATCATAAAAACAAAAACAAAAACAAAAACAAAAGGCAGCTTAGATACCAAGAAGAAGACAGACAGGTTAAAGGAGCTCTGTATAAATGAAGTTCAGCTACCACCAATAAAGCAGATACTGTCTGAAAAGAGAGATTTTTTTTTCCCCTCTGGATATTTCTAACTCCCTCTACTGCTGGGAGACTGCAAGAGACTCCCAAAGCTGTGGCAAGGATTTCACCATCACTGACAGTGTTCAAGCCCAGTGTGAAAAGTCACCTAGCCACAAAACAACAAAGAGGACTAAGGCACGAGGCAGGGAAAATGTGTCTCTAAAGCACCTTCATGTGGGAAGATACAACCAGACAGGACCCACAGCATCAGTAAACAGAGTGAGACTTTAAACGGAAATTACAATGTCCCCAAACTTATTTTGACAATTCAAGTGCCATTCCCTATCCTTAATCCTAAATAAAGATGGTGAGTCAGAGAGTGAAGATCCCGTCTTCATCATCCCTCCCGTGTGACATGTCATTGAGGACGCTGTCACTATCTTCAGTGTTGTCTGGCCTGTGAAACGAAAAGAAGGCAGGTTAAAAAAACAGAAAAAGCAAGATCACTGGACCTGCTCGGCTATAACACCACTAAAGCAGGCTGAGCGCACAAGACTCAGACTTTATCCTGCCTAAGCCTCCTATTCTACAGATGGGGAAACTGGGGCTATAGAGCACAGAGAGCTTTGCTAATCTTTCACAATTCACGAGATTACACCTTGCTTTGAAAAGTATGAAATCGTGATCTAAATCCATTGATATCCCAAGAGATCCCCAGCTTTGAACTCAGAAAGTCAATTTGAAGGGCCTAAGATTCCCCACATAATATTGGGTGGTTGTTAATAAATGATGTGGTATTGATGTAATTAATTATTGCAGAGACTTTTACCAAGTCTTCTCATTTCTTTCCCCTAAAAGCTATAAATAGAACAGATATTCAAAATCTATTTCCAGACACTCTTCATAGACTCTTACAAAAATCAAAGCAAACCATGAAACATGCCGGTCTGTGGGGCAAAGGAACCAAATCCCAGGAATAATATTGCAAAATACTTTAATTTCCATATTGCTTTTCTCAGTGACTCCACACAAACAATGTGCTTTTAAAATAAGCCACTCAGTGCTGAGCCAGCTTTTAGCACAGATTGTGATGGCATGCATCATCTTTTTTTTTTTTTTTTTTTTTTTTTTTGCATGCTATACTTCCATTAATACTTCCTGCTTTCCTTAGTTCTATTTTGGGCACACATGTAGTATTAACTGAGACAGAGGTTAATGTGAGTTAAATCTCCACTGCTTTTTCTGCCTCTAATGCCTTGTCTCTCCAACCCTGTGTTTAATCAGAACACAAGCACAAGTCACTAAACCACTGAGTAGTATCTAATCATGTGTAACAGGCTGCATAACCAGCATAGCAATCGGCCATGCAAGATGAATTACCTCTTGTGTCTCTGCAAACAGTTGGCTCCTGTGACTTTCCCTGAAAAGACAAGGCCTTGATGTGAGCAGAGATGCCTTGGGAACTGCAGGGAGAAGCCACCACCTTATACAGAAAGTAGACTAGCATCAGCAAGGACAGCCTCTCTCCCCTGGTTGATACTTGCTGCCTCTGGCCCTCAATACAACCCTTTCATGTCAAAGCCACTCCTGTGTTATAGGTTATAGTATAAAGCTGTTAAATTTTTAATCCATTTTTATTTAAAAATCTTTTTTTTCATAGAACATATTTGATCATTTTCTTTCTCTCCCCCAAATCTTACCAGATTTTCCCTACCTCCACCCACTCAACTTCTTGTTCTCTCTCTGTTTCTTTTTCTCTCTTTCTCCCTCCTTTTCCCCATCTCTTAAAGAAAAAAACATGGAAAACAACAACAAAAATGAAAATCAAAACAGACAAACACAAAGAAAAAATCAATAAGCAATAAGACAAAAATATAAAACAAAACAAAGAGTATATACATCCATATGCATGCACACACACACACACACACACACACACACACACACACAAAAGCAAGCAAAACAATTTTGTGTGGGCCAACTATTCCCAGGCATGGGGCCTGCCTTAGAGTATGGTTGCTATATCCAGTGACACTCCATTGGAGAAAACAGATTTTCCCACATGTGTCAACCACAGTAGCCTTTGGGTTAGGAATGGGACTTTGTGTCTACTGCCCCTCTCAGTGCTGGGATCTTGTGCAGTTTGAGTCTGTTTAGGCCTTGTGCAGGCAGTGTGCAGGCTCTCTGCATTCTGTCATGGTCTCTGTGATTTCATAGTGCATTCGGCCGGTTGTGTCTTGGAGTCACCCACTACCTCTGGCTCTTAGAACCTTTCCTTCCAAATAGATCCCTGAGCCCTGAGGGGAGGGGTCTGATAAATCCCATTGAAGGCTGAGTGCTCTAAAGTCTCTGTCTCTGCACATTGTCCAAATGTGGGTCTCTTTGGTATTTAGCATTTGTTACAAGAAGCAGCTTCTCTGATGCAGGTTGAACAATGCTTAGAGTTACTCAGTAACACAAATTCAAGTTATTTCACTGTGTGTGTATATGCATGCATGTCTGTGAATATTCATATTTGTGCTGGCTTTTATGCATATGCAGGTATCTGCGCGCACACCTATGTATAAGCATATAGAAGCCAGAAGTCAACTTCAAGTGTTTTCCTCAGGCTCTGCCTACTTTGTTCTTTGAGGAGGGATCTCTTACTGGCCTAGAACTTGCCAATGAGCCAGGCTGGCTGCCTGGACAACCCTGGAGATTTGCCACCAGTCCCTGCCTCCCGAACACAGGGATTACAGCAAATGCCTCTCTGTGTGGGTTCCAAGACTCAAATTCAGGTCCTCATGCTTAAGTGGCAAGCACTTTACTCATTAACTTACCTTGCTCCCCAGCACATTGGGTTTTAAAGCACTTTTTGTGATCTGTACCCAGAAGCATCCAAAACAGCATCTATGACTTCAGATAAGTAAGTGCTAACAGCAAGGCTCCAGGAAGTTCTAGATAGTGTTTGCAGCACTCTCCAAGGACAAGTTCAACAGAGAATAATCTCATCTTATGGCTGACTGACATAAAGCATCAATTCCCCTCTGTTTTATAACAGTCGTAGGTACCTGCTGTGTGCCTGTGTTTTATATGAAAACCATAATGCTTATTTTATAGCTCCATTTTGCAGTGGTTATAGTTTTCTGTTTGTGTTTTGAGGTTGGGAAAATATAAATCATAGGTGAAATTCAGAATTTCATAAAAACTTTAGACCCTGTCTCCTGAAAAGTATAGACACGGACACAAGAACGTGTTGGCAAACCATTTCCCAGGCCTCTCTCCTAAAGGCCCTCTGCGGTCCCTAAGCAAGCCTGCTTTAAAGGAAGCTATAAGAGCAAGACTGTTCAGAGTTTTAATCCTGTGACATTACTGAAAGTATAATACAGGGATCCAGAGATATTTTTAACTGTAAGAAAGGAGCAACAGGGCAGGAGAGATTGCTCAGTAGTCAGGAGCACAGGATGTTCTTCCAGCAGACCCAGGTTCAGTTGCTAGCACCCACATAATAGTTCATAACTGTCTGTAACTCTAGCTAGATCTAGTCAGGTCTTATGCCTTTTTCTGGCTCCCATGGACACCAGGCACACATGTGGTATGCAGACATATATGCAGGCAAAACACTCACACACATATAGATAGATGGTAGATAGATAGATAGATAGATAGATAGATAGATAGATAGATACACACAGATAAAAAAACAAATAAATAAATAAATTTAAAAAGTGAATATCCAGGCATCGTGGCATGCACTTTTAATCCCAGCACTCAAAAGGCAGAGGCAGGTAGGTGGATTTCTGAGTTTGAGGCCAGCTTGATCTACAAAGTGAGTTCCAGGACAGCCAGGGCTGCACAGAGAAACCCTGTCTTGGGGGACAGGAGGAAGTGGAAGAAGAAAAGGGAGGAGTAACAACAGGCCCTTCTACACAAGTCAATAACAAAGACAGAACAAATTAGACACAACTCGTGCATGGCATCTGTGTCCTATAAATGAATGCCATCTTGGTCTCATTATTCATCATCAAAATGTCAGCCTTACCCAGAGGACCACACACAAAGGCATTGGTGGTAATGGACTTACCTGTCACCCCCACAGTTTATGTGAGGACAGTGAGAGAACCGATCCTTTGGGGGATAAAAGGAAAGAAGGGGAAACAGAACTACGCCCCTCCCATGACACCCCCGGAGTCCACCCACAAACGCCCATCCCTGCAGGCCACTTACATCTGACCCTGCCCACTTTACCTCGAAGGAGAAACGCCAGAAACAATAACACCATTAGCACAAATCCCACACAGCAGGCAATGATCAAGATGGTCTGTCTGCTGTTGATCTGCCAAGACACAGGCAAAGTGATTGATTCCTTGCTGTGGAAAACTGCCATTTCCAGAAGGTACCTTGGGACACATCCTTCTAATCACCCACAATGTCATTACATCTCATGCTATTCTGCCCGGTGTGTCTCCAAGTCAAAACAAGCTCAGGGTTCTAAAACAGGGTTAACTTCGCCCCTAAAAGCCCAAAGTGTTTTGCCCATATCCCTAAATCATCTTACACATCAGGTACATTGGGCTATTGCACTCAGAGGTCAAGTGACTAAAAACTAATAACCATGTTATAACCTATGCTTACCATGGCTGACTTCAGTTTGTAGAGAAAACAAATAAAAAGGAAGAGGAAGCTGGATTTCGAATTTCCTATCAGGGTAATCCTAAAGGTACAACCTGGGAGCCCAGTACATCTAAGGATGTGGGAGACTTGATTTGTCCTTTTCAGTGTTGTTCTCTTATGAGCATGACTGGGCAGTTTCCCAGGGGGAATGAATACGTGGTGGCACCAGGCACTCATGGTTCATCACACAGAACACGAGAGCAGGAATGAGCTCCGTCTCTGTCTCGTTGGGATGGTTCTTCTTGCCAGCTTCATCACAGTGAAGGGCACATGGGAGATTAGAGAAGCACACCTCGGGGCATGTCCATGAAAATGTTTCCGAGTAAGATTGACTGAGTAGGGCAAACCTGCCGTGACTGTGGACTGCACCATCAGTAGGTTGGGGAGCTAGATGAAATGGAAGGGGGAAAATAGCCAAGAACACAGACGTCCATTTGTCTCCTTAGCTCCTCTTCCTTCTCCCTTCTTCTTTCTCTGCTCCCTGGCTGAGATGCTATGAGCTGCTCAGCTCCACCAGGCCCTCCAAGTTATGATGAAAGGAACCACCTAAAACCCTGAGCAAAATAACTCGTTCATCCTGTACATTTTTCTGCTTTGCTTTCTGTCAAGCAACAACAACAACAAAAGCTGTCTTAGGTTCTTCTCTTGTTCCTCTAATAAATATTTCGACAAAAGCAGCTTAAGGGAGGAAGGGTTAATTGAGGCTCACAGTCCAGGGTACTGTCCATCATGGCCAGGGAGTCGGGGTGGCAGGAGCTTGAAACTCACATCACATCCACACCCAGGAAGCAGAGAGCAAGACGCGCATGCTGCCACTCTGATCCCTCTCTCCCCGTACACTGCCCAAGGCTACAACAGGAAATGATGCCACAGTGGGTGGGTCTCCCAGCTCAGTTGGCATAATCAAGATCATCCCTAAAAGGTTTACCCAGAAACTTGCCTCACAGGTGATTCTGGGTTCTGTCAAGTTGACAATTCACATTAAGAATCACAGCTACCAAACACTACCATCAAGCTAGATACAAATGAGATTTGCCAAAGTGTCAGTACTGTTTTTCCCACCAATTGTATTTTCATTTGGAAAGATATTGTTAGTTTTTATATATAAAAAAAACCAACATATGCTATCCGTGTGACTGTGTAATGAGTTTGCTATCTTTGGCTTTAAAATTAATACATTTTTTTAAAATATTTTAAAATTTAAAAAAAAAAAAAGCTCAATGTTAAATTTAAGGAATTTAAAGAGCCATTGACATCACAACGCTTGGTGCACTGAACCAGGCATTTGGGTATCTTATGAGGGCATTCCCACTTCCCTTGCGGCAGCCAAACTATTTCCTTCCTTTCCTCCTGTCTCATTCTGTAGCACACAGAAGCGCAGAATCGCCGGAAGTAGAAGCAAAGGCATGACTGTCTCCGAGGAAAGACTGCTTTCACAGTCATCTGGCATGCCTAAAAACTTTTTGGAGCTACTTTAATTGTTTTTTGCAATAAACATAAATGAAAGGAACCCTCAAAATACAAGAGCAATGGCAGAAGCAGGTGTTGTCACTGAAGTCGCATCAATAATGCTGGGCTTCACGCAAGGGGCACATGTTGATTTTGTATGCATCCGTAAATATTTTTCTTCTTGCTTTCAGAACATCTGTGCTGTGCATGGCAAAGTAACAATGAGTAGTGCTTCTGCCGATGGTACGGGCTCACAAGTCTTTGCCCACTTCACAACAGTTACTACGCATTTTGCCAATTAGCAACATTCTATTCTCCCGAGCGCATCAGTGAAAACTTCTACTAGGGAATTTTTTTAATCCAAAACCAAATGTTCCCAGTACTTCTCAGATCTTTTACCTGATGTGATTTAGTTGTCTTCTGCAAAGACTCACTTGTTGTTAATGCTGGAAAGACAGGAAAATGTTAGACATCCTGTGAGAAAATGAGAAGGACCTCCTGAAATAGGTTCCCAAAGCCACCTGTTCAGCCAGATAATATTAATTCTGTAACATCATCTTTCTCTTTGTATAAGTGATTTATGCAAATTTGCTTTCATATTGCTCTACTGCTGCTCTCTAGCATGACCCCACAGGGACAGAACATGGGTGAAAGGTGACTCAGAGAACAAGCATTCGGCTTTGATCTCTCTCTCTCTCTCTCTCTCTCTCTCTGTGTGTGTGTGTGTGTGTGTGTGTTTCTCTCTGTATCTGTATCTATCTCTCTGTCTCCTTTGTTCAAAATTATTACAACTTTAAAAAAAGTTATTTTTATCTTACGTGCATGTATGAATGCCTGCACATAAGATGTGTGCAGCAACTGTGTCTGGATCCCACGGAGTCCAGAAGACGGGGCCATATCCCCTATAACTGGGGTCCCAGGCAGTTTTGAGCTCCCAGATATGTGTGCTGGGAACTAAACCTGGGTCCTCTGCAAGTAGAGCAAATGGTCTTAATCACTGGGTCATCTCTCCAAACACTAACATTTTTTAAAAGTCACACCTTATTTAGTGTGTGCGCATGGGAGGAAGAGGGGTAAGCCCGTGCTCACGCATACATGTGAACCTGCTTGCTTGAGTACCCAAGTGTGGTGAGGGTCAGAGGACAGCATATGGAACTCAGTTCTCTCCTTTCACCATGTTGGTCCTGAGGATCCAGCTCAAGTTCTCCGAGTTGGTGGCAAGTGCTTTTACCCACTAAGCCTTCTCAACAAACCTGGCTCTGATTTTTTTAGAAGCCCCAGCAATGAATTCAAGATTCTTATCCAGCAAGAAAAACTACCATTCATTCCATTAACAAGTATTTGCTGAGAACTTATTATTAGTCATTCTGCTAGTTATTCTCTAGACCTCTGGGAATTTACCATATAATGTATAAAAACTCAGTCTTAAACAATAACATAGCAATGTTTCAGTAAATGATAAACTCCATACCCAGCTATGGTACCATGAGTCATTATGAAGTCAAGAGATTCTGTCACCTAACATGTCTTGGCCGTCAGAATGTCACTGTCCACACATCTGATGCTGATGCTGTAAGCCTACTGTGTCACCAACTGCTTGAGCAGACAGCAAAGGCAATTCTCTACTTGATAGCAGATGGTTGTCATGGGCTTATCCACTACACTATGGCTTCCTATGTTAACTCTAACACAACACACCCTGTTTCTCTAGCAGCAGACTCCTCCATCCCGTGCTCACCATGTCTCTTGATTGTATCATTTTCTCCTCATGGGTTTGATTTGGTACCCTGTTTTCTTTCTCATGGATTATACTATGAGTAAAGTGTCTGTGAGAGGCCAAATCTTTTAAGTTCAGACTCCATTTTAAAGAACCTGACCTAAGTTAGAACTCGGGTAAACTAACAGGCTGGTACCTAGTCTTAGTTTCCAAGTTACCCCCAACAAAACCAGAGCTTAGCTCCAGTCTCTAGGCTAAACCCCAACCACATAAGTTGCCAATATACAAGCAACTGTAAAGATGGAACACTGGAGACAGGAATAGTCAGAGATTACCTAATTGTGAAGGGATTTATTTTAGCATGATAAGCTTCCACTGGGCTCTCTGGCTATTAACAGCCACAGGAATTTTCTACTGTACCAGAGTCTATCCAGGAGGATGAGGGAAGAGCCCATTGGTGTTTGCTTACAGGCCATTCCACTAGGCTCCTCCCAGGGACCAAGCTGTTGACTGCATTATCACTGCCACCCTTACGTGCTGCCAGGTGCTGGTGGTGTATAAAATGACTGCCCAGCCTGCCTCTCTCTCTCTCTCTCTCTCTCTCTCTCTCTCTCTCTCTCTCCCTCTCTCTCTCCACAGCCAGTCTCTCTCTGCTTTTCTGACCTTCTCTGCCCACCCCCCCCACCCCCAGCACTCACTTCTCTGCCCTCATGGCGCTGTTCCTGTCTGTCTACCTCCACTCCTTCTCCAGGTCCCCACACTCCTCTCTTGCCCCAAATAAAATCCCTTGATACCAGGTCTCTTACATGGCATAAAATCTCAGGGGGACACCTTGACATGGGTTCACCAGGTACCCCTTGCCACATTATATTTTGTAACAATAGGGAACTCATCTGATTTAGGATCTGAAGTCCAGGGCTGAGTAGAGAGCAAGGGTAAGAGATAGATTACAGAAATGTTTTACAGGGGATAGGAACAACAGAATATAGACATTAAATGTGGGTTGAAGAGAAATAAGAGCCTTCCTTATCTCTTAAGTTCACACCAAAAACATGAGATTACTACTTAACTATTCACAAAGACAGTGAAGAGGGGAGAACAGGGATAGATTCCTGAGGGAGACAGGTTATGAGCCACAGTCAGAGTTACTGTGTTTATTATACCAGTGGGGACACACACACACACACACACACACACACTATGTGTGCCATTAAACAGCTGATCTATTTGAATCTGAATCTATTTTCTAAGAAAAGTACAACCATAGATACTGTACTCTTTAGGAATTGTCGATACCCCAAAAGCAGTTCTCTTCAGAATGTATATCCCATGAGAAAAGGGGAAATCCTGACAAATATCAGGACTGGGAGGTGGACTGAGGAGGCAGAAGAGGAAACAAACGAACAAAAACAGAAGTGACCATCAGGGAGGCCAAAAAGTAAAAGCAGTGCTAGAAACCAGAGCACAGAAAAAGTATCCAAGAACACAATATGTTTACAATAAGATCCTATAATACAAATAGCACATAAGAAACAGAGCTGGTGGCCAGCCGGGCAGTGGTGGCACACGCCTTTAATCCTAGCACTTGGGAGGCAGAGGCAGGCGGATTTCTGAGTTTGAGGCCATCCTGGTCTACAGAGTGAGTTCTAGGACAGCCAGGGCTACACAGAGAAACCCTGTTTCGAAAAACCAAAAAAAAGGAAGAAAGAAACAGAGCTGGTGAGATAACAGGGTGGTTAAAAGGCTTGCTCTGTAAGCATGAGAACCTACATTCAAATCTCCAAGACACTGCTGTAACCCCAGGATTTCAGGAAGGGAGCAGAGACAAGCAGATCTGAGAGCTGTAATGGCTAGTTTTGTGCATCAACTTGACACAAGCTAGAGTCATCAGAGAGGAAAGAGCCTCAGTTGAGGAAATATTTCCATGAGATCCAGCTGTAAGTCATTTTCTCAATTAGTGATCAGTGGGGTGGGGGGGCGGAGGGGGGCCTAGCCCACAGTGGGTGGCGCCATCCCTGGGCTGGTAGCCCTAGGTTCTATGAGAAAGCAGGCTGAGCAAGCCATTCGATGCAAGTCAGAAGGCAGCACCTCTCCATGGTCTCTGCATCAGCTCCTGACTCTAGTTTCTAGCTCTATTTGAGTTCCTGTCTTAATTTCCTCCAATGATGAATTGTGACTTGGAAATGTAAGTCAAATAAATCTTTTCTCCCCAACTTTCTTTTTGGTCATGGTGTTTCATGATAGCAATAAAACCCTGACTAAGGGCTTTCTGTTCAGTGAGGAACTCTGTCTCAAGTCAATAAGGTGGGGAGAAACTGGGTGACAGTCACCATCCTGCTTTCACACACACACACACACACACACACACACATTCATAAATGCACAGGTACTTGTACCCACATGTTCACAAGCACGTACCACATACATATACACAAAAAGCACAGGGAGACTGAATGTTAAAATATTCGTACTAATAACCACTAATAACCACTGGATTCAATCACTTGGAATTCCTTCCCTAGCTTTCTAGCACTTAAGACAGAAGGAGAAGGTTATGTAGCATCATTGGTGCCAGAGAGCTTATTTGTTCTTTGAAGAAACTGGGTTGTTGAATTCCTGGGAGCATAAAACACACAAGGAGGGAAGGCAGCGGGGTTTTCATCCAGTAAGGACCAAGCTATTGTTGCTGTTCCTTTCTGTTATTCTCTCCCACAGCTGGAAATTGCAGGTAAGAACTCCTACCTTTGTTCTGCCAAATCCTATTGTACTGTAATCATCCATGATGGGCTCAGCTTGAAATTGAGGCCATCACCACACAGAAAGCCAGCCTGGGTCCGTTGGTTATCAGAGCTAATCTGTTTTCGATTGGAATGGTCTAACATAAGGAAAACTTTGCAAACACCAGTGCTGTAGTATGATAGCAAACAGCACTCCTGTGCCGCTCTTCCACCTTCATAAAATGTGAGAGGCCAGGGGACACTCTCTAAAGGCCACAGTGCTGGATGAGAAACAGCGACAGGGTACAGGCCAGTGGTTTCTTTCTTCCCTTTGAAATATAACTATGCCAGCCATCTGGGATGGGACTAGTGTCAGATTCCATTTTCCTGAATTCCAAAAGGCAGAAGGGAAAATGGCTATCTATGGTGCCTATTAATTTACCAAAGCACATGCTTGCCTCCTGGCTCTCGAATGATATAGATTCCTTAAAGACTAAAAATAGAACTAGCATGTGATCCAGGGATCTGATTGAATATATACCCAAAGAAAACACAATCAGTGTTTCAAAGAGTTATCTGCATTCCCAGAGTAGCCACGAAACAGAGCCAAACAACATGTTCATGTGCAGAGAACTGAACATGGAGACAGCTCAGTGGTTAAGAACATTTGCTCCTCCTCCAGAGGTCTAAAGTTTGGTTCCCAGCACCTCGACTGAAAGGTTCACAATTGCCTGTAACTTCAGTTCCAGGAGATAAACACTCTTCTGGATTCTTCAGGCACACATACTTCATACACACACACACACACACACACACACACACACACACACACACAGCATGAACTCAGACAAACACAAGGCAAACACATATTCATGAAAAAAAATCTTTAAATATAAAAATAATCTTTCATTTGTAACATGATGACATGACAAGACATTGTATTAAGTTATTTATAATAGCCAGGAGCTGGAAAGAACTCAGATGTCCCTCAACAGAGGAATGGATACAGAAAATGTGGTACATTTACACAATGGAGTTACTACTCAGCTATTAAAAACAATGAATTTATGAAACTCTTGGACAAATGGATGTATCTGGAGGATATCATCCTGAGTGAGGTAACCCAATCACAAAAGAAGTCACTTCATATGCACTCATTGGTAAGTGGATATTAGCCCAGAAACTTAGAATACCCAAGATACAATTTGCAAAACACAGGAAAATCAAGAAGAAGGAAGACCAACGTGTGGATACTTCATTCCTCCTTAGAATAGGGAACAAAATACCCGTGGAAGGAGTTACAGAGACAAAGTTTGGAGCTAAGAAGAAAGGATAAACCATCCAGAGACTACCCCACCTGGGGACCCATCCCATAATCAGCCACCAAACCCAGACACTATTGCATATGCCAGCAAGATTTTGCTCAAAGGACCCTGATATACAGAAGTGGATGCTCACAGTCATCTATTGGATGGAACACAAGACCCCGAATGGAGGAGCTAGAGAGAGTACCCAAGGAGCTGAAGGGGTCTGCAACCCTATAGGTGGAACAACAATATGAACTAACCAGTACCCCCAGAGCTCGTGTCTCTAGCTGCATATGTAGCAGAAGATGGCCTAGTCAGCCAGCATTAGGAAGAGAGGCCCCTTGGTCTTGCAAACTTTATATGCCCCAGTACAGGGGAATGCCAGCGCCAAAAAGTGGGAGTGGATAGGTAGGGGAGCAGGGCGAAGGGAGGGTATAGAGAACTTTTGGGATAGCATTTGAAATGTAGATAAAGAAAATATCTAATAAAAAATTGAAAAAAAAAAAGAAGTAAAGACAGACACACACAAATCAAATATCATGTGTTTCTGTTTGTGTGTGGAAGCTAAAAGTCTGCTTGCATAGAAGTTAAGAGTATTGTTGTGGCTGCCCAAGACTGGAAAGGTGTTGGACAGAAGAGACAAAGCTAGTAGGCAGATGCAGTTGGATAACAGGATAAAAGTTCTTTGCCACAACATCCAGCAACAGAATAACTCTAGTAGATAGCAACTGACTGAACATTTCAAAGTAGGCTCCTCTCTTTGGCTATCAGACTAGTAAAACAGCACACCCCAAGAAATTGTACTCCCTATCCAACCCCCAGGAGTCTCCTGCCTGGAGAAGAAATGTCTGAAGCCCTAGCAGTAGCCAGAGAAAGAACTTGTCTTCTGGAGAAGGACTTACAACTTGTTGGATGACCTTACACGGTTGACTTGGAGTTGAGACAGTGATGGGCAAGCAACCACACCTAGACTTAGTTGTGTATACTTCTTGCCTTGGATTAAAACCATCACTTTAGGACCCTGAAGATGGACTAGGGAGAAGAGGAGGCACCGGACCTCCCTGTCCCTCTTCTCAATGTGGCCTCACTTAATAAATCTCCTTTTTCTGCTTCTTGCTTTTACTTTAGCTCTTGAAATTGGCTTATGAGGAAGGGTGGAAGAACTGACCCTAACTTGTTGAGACAGAGGTTGTGACCCACACGTTTAGTAACAGTTACTCTGATCTTCTGCTCTCTGGAGTTCACCCAAGTTTTTGCAACTTCCTCTCTGTTGCCTTGGCTGGCTTTTCTTCTCTTCCAAATGTTATTCCCTTAATGTGAGAGAGGGAGAGGAAGTTTTCCTTTTGCCTCTCTTCATTCCTCTCTTCATCTAGCTATCATCTCACAACATTTGTAGGTGACTCAACAGGAACTTCATTGAGCCCCCACATCTATCATTTTCAATACAATAAAATATTTAATTGTCCTGGTTCAAAGAATCAAAAAGACCTATACTTGAAACTCTGGCAAATTTCTTAGCCTTTCTAAACCTATTTTGTCTATATAGTGGACAGAATAACCAGCTCTTCCCTGTGGATCAAGACAATGTCTTACAATGAAATAATGGATGAAAGTCCTGAATCCAGCTCTAGCCTATAATAAGTACTTGATAAGTGTCGTTTATTAGCACCAACTTCCAAAATTACATCTCTGGCTTTGAACTATCCCTTAGGATATAATATACAAGAAAGGACTGGCATTCCAGCAAGCTCTTGCTCAGCACTTACCCTGTGAGTAATTATTCTGAAAGAAGAGCCAATGACTAAAGGCACATATCCCTGCCCCACAACTACATCATCCCTGGCACACAGCTGACAATCAGACAGTGTTCAGAAGCACTTCAAAGTCAAGATCTACCAAAATGCATTCTTCTCCATGTGGGTTCCTTTACTAGTTAACATTTCCCATTGTTCTAGTCTTCTAGGTATAGAGAATTTGTTAGCCTGCAGTCTTGTTTTGACCACCAGACATGCACTGAATTCAGACTCCTAAATGACTTTGACCCCCACCCTTTCTATCAACAATGCTACCACCATTCTAACCCAGATGTTCTCTTATTTCAAGCATTGTAGTGGTTGACAGCATAGCCTGCCTGCCTCCAGATTTGCTCCCATCTAATAAACCCTCCACACTTTTCGAGAAAATTTTTCCTTCAGGCACAACCAAAAATGTCATTCCCTACTCTGAAAACACGCATGGTTCCAAGTACTTAGTAAATAAACTAAATAGCTTGGCCTGTGAATCAAGCCTACTTAAGAACCTAGCTCTTGAAATGGAATAGACAACATGGGTGGATGGGGTTGGGGTGGTGGGTGGAGGGCATGGAACTGGACAGGGACAAGGGTATAGGTGGAAATGGCAACAGGAGGGACAGAGGGAGAGAGTATTAGAAGAAACAACTGGGATGGGGTGGGGCATCTCTGGGATGAGCTAGAAACCAAGGGCAATGGAAACTCCCAAGAATCTATAAAGGTAACCCTAGCTAAGAATCTTAGCAGTGTAGGATATGGAGCCCAAACCAGCCATGTCCTATAAGTAGGCAAGACTTCCAGTTGAGGGATAAGGACACCAACCCAGCTACAAAACCTTTAGTTTACAATTTGTTCTGCCTACAAGATGTGCAGGATTAAAAATGAAGCAAACATTTAGAGTGGCCAACTAATGATTGGACCAGATTGAGACCCATGCCATGATAGGGAGCCCACCCCTAATACTGCTAATGCTATTCTGCTTTACTTAAAGACAAGAACCTAGCATAACTGCCATCAGAGAGGCTTCGCCCAGCAACTGATGGAAACAGATGCAGAGACCCACAGCCAGACATTAAGTGAAATTTGAGGAATCCTGTGGAAGATGAGGAAGAAAGATTATAGGAGCCAGAGAGGTCAAGGACACCACAAGAAAGCCTACAGAATCAACTAATCTGGGCTCATAGGGCCCCACAGAGACTGAACCACCAAACAAATAGCATGCATGGGACAGACCTAGGCCCTCTGCAATAGGTAAAGTTGTGTAGTTTGGTCTTCATGCAGGACTCCTACCTGCAGGAGCAGAAGCTGTCTCTGACTCTGTTGCTTGCCTACGGGACCCTTTCTCCTATTGTGCTGCCTTGTCTAGTGTCCATAAGAAGAAGATGCACCTAGTCCTACTGTAACATGATACGCCAGGGCTGGCTATCCATGGGAGGCCTCCCCTTTCCTGGAAAGAAAGGGAGGAGCAGCAGAGGTGGAGAGGGGCATGTGGTTGGAAGAAGAGAAAGCTGTGGTCTGGATGAAAAGTAAGTGAGTAAATAAATAAATAAACCTAATGACTTTATAGAATCCCTGATTTAATTCAAATAATTTAATAAAGGCTTCATAATAAAGAATAGACCGAGTTTTCATAAATTACACTAAGAAGACAAATAGGCTTGGGACAGATTTGTGATCAAGGAAAAGCATTCATTCTAGGTCAGATCCAAGGATGAAGCCACAGGTGTGCACTATGATAAAGCAAGGCCATGTGAAACTGTTGCTTTGAACTTATAATAAGCTTATAGAATGAAACACTCACTGTTTTGAACTTACTGTCAACATACTTCAGTAACTCCCCCTTTGTGTTACATTTTATCTCTGAAGTAATTTTTTCTTATATAAAGAATTTTTGTCTAAAAAGCTATTAACAAGATGAAAGCAATAATAAAGGTTTAGTGCAGCCCTTTTCTCCTTCAACCAGTGTACATATTTATGTCTGACTTTTCTTTTCTTTTCTTTTCTTTTCTTTTCTTCTCTCTTATTTTCTTTTCTCTTCTTCCCTTTCCTTTCCTTTCCTTTTCTTTTCTTTTCTTTTCTTTTCTTTTCTTTTCTTCCCTTCCCTTTTCTTTTTTCTCTGGCTCACTAAGAATTAATGAACTCTGAACCTCTTGTCTGGCCAGAGAGAGGCCCCTGAGTCAAACAGAAAAGAGTCCAAGTAACCAAGTTTCTTTTCTTAATCCCCTGCTGCTATCAGCAGGTGTTAATCAGCCAGAAGTCATCAGCTTTTGGACCCAATCAGTGAGTTATGACACCATACCTTACTGCTTTCCACAGTTTCCTGGATGTTGGAGCTGACTTTGGCAGTCATCCCAGACTTTGGCTCTCTTTTCCCAGATAGAATCCACTTCCTGTTCCTTGGAACCCCCAGTGTATCTTTTCACATTCTTTCCAGAAAAACAACAACAAAATAAAATAAATAAATAAATAAAAACAACAACAGAACACAATGGAAGTTGTCTGTTGATACAAGCCTGTCTACACCCCCAAAGTGTGGAATGCTTTTAACTAAAGTGACCATGACTTACTAATTTTGTTGTTGTTGTTGTTTATTTGATTGATTGATTGATTGATTGATTGATTGATTTTGCTTTAAGAAAGGATCCCATAGCTTTCAGGCTGGCCTTGAACTCATTATGTAGCTAAGGACTACCTGAACTTCCTCCTGCCTCCTAAGTGTTGAGATTCTAAGAATGGATCTCAATGTCAGCTTTATGTGGTAATGGAGCCTGAGCCCAGGGCCTTATGCTTTCTATTTGAGCACTATACCAGCTAATCTACAACCTTAGCCCCTACTTATTCATTCTTACACACCCTTTGTTATTTACAGAGTGGCAACTAAAGATAATATTACCTATTTTCATGTGCCTAAACAAAATGTAGAAGTATAAGAAATTTTACCTATAGCCATACCTTCCTCTGAGAATCCACTGACCTAATGAAAAAAACAAGCCTGCTTTGAAAAAACTACATTCAGGCTGTCTTTGCAGAGAAAGTTACAGTAATAGAAGGGAAAAGAAGAAACATTTCCCCAAACACTCTGAGCATACTTTGCCAGTATTTGGCCTCTAGAGTCAAGAAAAGGAATCTAAGAATCATGAGCAAAGAAAAATGTCATATTATCAGAACAGCATTTGCTGTTGCCAGCCACACTAGACTCATGTCACATTGTGTCTGAGCATACACTGCTTTGACTTCTTCACCTAGTGATAGGTATGTGTTGAGATCACATTGTGCCCTGTTCTAAGTTATTTTTGTAATGTGTAAAACAGTGTTTTGGGGGCTGTACCATTCCCTGAGGGACTATACTGTATAAGGAGCATTTGACTAGATCTTCTAAGCTAATTCTGCATCTATTGGTGCATAAAAACAGCAGAAGTTGTTCAATGAAACTCGTGAGGCCCAGACTGGTAAACAACTAAAGGCTGAAGTACTGTACTCTAAATCTATCAAAGCAGATTAGGCATATATAAGCATAAATTTATTAAAATCATATTAGCAAAAAGCAGGCATGAGAACTTAGTTAACATACCAGACGTTCACCCAGAACCCATCAACAGGATATTTACCACTAGAGAGGCAATGACAGTCATCTGACTACCCACTGTACAGGAAACCAACAGGCAAAGAACTTCCGAGTGTACCAGGGGCTTGATCTCAGCTTGGTCCCTATTGTGGACATACATTGCTATCTGTCTGTCCATTTACCATTCCTGGTGCTGTCCTATATTTCTATGACCTCCCTGATCCCTCACCCCTCTTCTGTAGCTGCTCAACTCAATCCTGTAACAGGACTTGAACTTGTGCCTCCAGCAGACCTCCAAAGGGCTCATTATCTTGTTTCTACAGAAATGCTCTTTATATTTCTAGCAGCCTTTTGCCTCTGTCACCAATAAAGCCTTTTGAATTCTTTGGATGCTGTCACTGCTGCTGCTGCTGTCCACCCCATCCCCATGGCCTTTAACCCTTCTGTAGCCATTCTGTAACACTCATATGTACAAATATGTGGATGTTTTTGCTGTGTGATATGTAACATGTGATCTGAGTGTTAATATTAATACTTAAAATTCAAATAAAAGAACTTCCAACCACCAGGCTATGATGGAAATTCAGGACCCTTTGGCAAATTACAGCCAACAAAACCAATGTATCTTGTGAATCTGTTATTCAGTAAATTCTGACATTATGGAAAGACTGTGCATGTATGTGCTGACATAGTACACAATAATAGTATAATGATTCATTTAGGGGCTGAGAAAATAATAAACTTAAACATTAAAAAAGGAATATAAGAGTGCCTTCAAAGAAGCTGTTGAGAGAAAATGGCAGCCACACTTGGAAAAAAGGTTAGTATCTGGAAAATACTTGCCTCCCAAGGGCATCCCTGGCACCTGTGTAAAATGCACGTATGATAGCATTTGCTTAAGGTTCCAGGACTGAAAGGCAGAGACAGGAGGATCTTTGCGGCTCATTAGCCAACAGTCTAATCTACTTGGTAATCTCCAGGCTAATGAAAGACTCTGTCTCAAAAAGAGGAGGATGGTGGACTTGAAGATGACTCTGAGTTGAGGCTGTCATCTGGCTTCCTCATTCATAGGGTCTGACCCCACCCTAAGGAATATACACACATATGTGTGCTCATGTACACCCTCACACATACTAAACGTCATTTAAAAGGTTTGTTATTCTTGTTCTTTGTTTTTTAAGGCTAGCCCTTTTTGAGATCAGATTTCCACTGTTCCTCAAATATTCCATCTCTATGCTGCTTCCCAGTTTCGTGTTTTTAGATCTACAGTTAAAACGAAGATCCCTGAAATATGGTAGAAAGTCCTGGCTCTCTGTTTATGTAGCTGCCTGATCTTGGACACCAATCTGTTTCACATAGCAAGACAGAGCAAGTGAGAATATGCCACCTCAAGTAAGGCTTCCACTGAAGACGAAACACTTTGAACTTCGAGAACATTGACCTAGAAGATATACGTACACACAATTGCCTTATAAAATAAATTCCATAAATCTAGAAGTCCTTGAATAGAGAACTGGACTGGAGGTTGGTTTGTTTGTTTGTTTGTTTAAGCCATGACTTGATTTCCACTCCTCAATTGTAAATCAGAATCTCCACAGGCTGAGAAATACAAAAAGGACAAAGTAACCAAGAGGCAACAGGGACTAAAGATTCCACCTGCCACCACAGCAGCAATAAAAGCAGTGATGGAAAGGTCTACAAAGCTGTCTAGAGAGGAGGCTCTGAAAGCTTTCAAAATCTCACTCTGTCTAATGATAGAGAATTACAACTGGAAGATTTTTAAAGCTTCTGAAACCTCTCAGAGTTTGTAATTTGTCACTTGTCTGCTGTTACCCTAGTGTGATTAGCACTTTTAAAAAATATCATAAAACCATGTTCTATGTTCTTAGCAAGAATGTGGAATTAGCCAAAAGCAGGTGTAAATGGCCTCTTATTACCCCTCTGCACTAGCCTAAAAGGGAGGGTTGTGAGTGGCAGCAGGGATGTAAAGAATCAGAGAAGGGATCCTTCATGATGACTATCATTTACCAGTCAATAATTATAGACTAGGTCTCCATCTCGTGCATTTCCTCTCTCAACAGCCCTGATAGAAGCACCACTAACATCCACATTTTGTATTTTGAGGAAACTGATTTAGCAAAGGTCAAAGAAAGTAACTCACCTGAAATTATTAAAAAATGAAAAGAAATCATTACAAAATGGTGGTATAACCATGTGATGTTAGGCTCCCAAAGAGCTCTTTTAACCCTTGTTGGAGGCTGTTACATTTTGTGTAATGCTCAGCCCAGGGAGTGGCATTGTTAGAAGCTGCAGCCTTGTGGGAGAAGGGGTGGCCTTGTTGAAGTGGTGTGCCACTGTAGGTGTGGGCTTTAAGATCCTACTCCTAGCTGCCTGGAAGCCAGTATTTTGCTAGTAGACTTCAGATGAAGATGTAGAACTCTCAGCGACTCCTGTACCATGCCTGCCTGGATGCTGCCATGTCCCTGCCTTGGTGATAATGGACAGAACCTCTGAACCTGTAAGCCAGCCCCAATTAAATGTTGTCCTTGTAAGACTTACCTTGGTCATGGTGTCTGTTCACATCAGTAAAACCCTAACTAAGACAGAGGTTATGTAGAAGGTTTCAAGGAACACTAGGACAAGGGATTGAGGGACCCATAATCAAGAGGGATAACTAGGGAGCATGCCACACGCTTCTGCTATGTACAAAGGATTGGGGTTGGAGAATCATAGTGTCTACATCTGAAAAAGAAAGGAAACCTATGTACAACCTTCTTCAGAGATTTTATTGTTATTTTCATTGTATTTACAATTGAATTATAGTTCTTAACCATTTGGAGCATTGGAGAAGTTTTCAAGAGTCTTATATGGCAGATAAAGCTACTCATCTTTTGCAGACAGTAAGCAGACAAAAACAGGGTGAGAGGCTGGATACTCCCAAAGTATACTCATATGATTTACTTCTTCCAGCTACTTTTTGTCTCCCCAGTATTCCAGAACCTTCCAAAATAGCACCAGTAGGGACTGGGAAACAGCCTTGCTATTAAAAGTACTTCCTGCTCTTCAAGAGGACCGGAGTCCAGTTCCAAGAATCCAAGTGGGGTGATTTACAACTCCTTGTAACTCTAGCTCCTGGGGATCTAATGCCTTCTTGTGGCCTCTGTGGGAACTCAGATACATGTGGCATGTATTCACACATGCACACACACACACACACACACACGTGCATGAAATAGCTAGCCTCATTAGCTGGGGATCCAGCTCCCTAACATATGAACTTTTGGAGAACCCCAAATACTTGATGTTCAAACCATAAAACAAGGTCTAATAGCTAAGACCTAGCTATTAGAGGCAGACTTCCTGGACTTGGCACCTGAGAGCTGTGTAATCCTAAGACATTTCAGTAAAACAAGACTCTGAATACCTACCAAACAGACCTTAAATGAAGTAGTTCATGACAATTCCTTATTTGGCCCAGCACCTAATATATGCTAAGTGAATCCCAGTTTCTTCCATAATGTCATTTGACATAGAGACAGACTTTTGCTACAACGTGGTCCTCTTTCGCACTGTAGCCCACAGACAGGGCAGCAGAAATTCTGTCTGTGTGGACTTGGCCACAGAGAGATGAAACGACAATTATCAAGGACAGTATAGCAAGGGAAGCATCAGGATGTCTTGATCTCTTGTAACTTAATATAAAGCAGTTTAAGATTCACTCAGAATAAAAGGTAATAGTTTTGTGAACTCTCTTCTCATCCTCTATCAACTTTCTCCTTTTATTCTCTCTCACTAGAAAACAGTACCCACCTTTACCCATCCCATGAACAAAGAATGATGATTCTTAACAGCCTGTCTCCCCTAAATTATGAACTCCTAATTCCGATTTCTATCCATCCCTCCATGAGTTGGTACAAGTCAAAGGTTTTCAACATCAGACCTGCACAGCTCCTCTTGATTTATAGTCCTACATTAAGGCCCATCATCTCTCCTCTCTCAGTCTTGTCTGTCCCCTCCATTCCTATCTTCTGAGTCTCTGAGAGTGGTGCCACATTGCCTCCCCCTCACAGTTAAAAGATAGACGTTTTCTCTAAGAAACACAGGGAAAGATGCTCCCACTCTGTTAATCAGAACAAGAGAGGAACAAGATGACATGTTCTTGGGAGACTGAAAGGACGAAGTGAACAAATGGGATCAAGTGCAGGGAGGCTATGGAGAAGTGGGTAATCTGTGGGCGGAAAAACAAATTGGCTCAGTCTTTCCCAAGGACAATTTGGTAGTAGCTATTAAATTTAATAGTGCACATTTTTCAACATAACAACATCTCTACTCCATTACCAACTCTCCTAAAGAAACACTTGCATAGCTACTTAAGGAAGGACATGGGCTGAAGGAAGAAGTGCAGTTATGCTGTCTATAATATGAGAACACTGGGGCAACAGAAATGCCAGTCAATGGGTAGTAAAATGACATGCAGCAGCTTAACATGACAAGGCAGATCTCTACACAGATTGAGAACGGAGGTGGTCGGATGTAAAAATCAAGTGAATAAAACTGAATGCAAAAGCTTTGTGTGGAGTCACTGAATATATTTTTTCCAATGATATACACAAGAAGAAAGGATAAGGAATAGCAAGGCGCTATGGCAGGCCTGGCTACTGTTTGCAGGCTTCGGGGCAGAAAGAAGCTGAAGTGCTGCTGCTATCTGACTTACAGATCACAGAACCGGCGAGTCTCTGTGCAAGTGAAGGCATTCGAGATAGAAACTGATGAGCCAAGCAACAGCCAGCAGCATGCTCATGCCAATGGGAAAGCCTTAGAAGGCTGCGCTTTTCAAATGAATCCTGTAGGATTCAGCAACTGCACTCAGGTTCTGCTCCCCCAGAGGACTTCACTTGTCAGCAGAGGATTCACTTGTCAGCACCCACACTGGTGGCTCACCACTGCCTGTACTTGAAGCTTCAAGGAATCCAATTCCTCCATGAGCACCCACACACATGTGGCATTCACTCACTCAGACACATGTACATCCATGTAAACAAATCCTTGTGAAATGCACCACAGGGGCCAATGGGACGACGGGAAGAGTTCACCCACCTAGACCCAGACAACAGTGGAAGAGGAGAAATGACCCCACAAAGTTGCCCTCTGACCTTTGTGTGCACATCACGGCACACTGTAATAGCAAATTAAGGAAATTTTATATAAATGTATAGAGTATAAGAATGGACCATTTTTGTCCCAAGTTAGATCTTTGTTTACTGGATGGTCACGTCATAGAGTTGTACTGGCTGGCTTTGTGTGTCAACTTGACACAAGCTGGAATTATCACAGAGAAAGGAGCCTCCCTTGAGGCAATGTCTCCATGAGATCCAGCTGTAAGGCATTTCCTCAATTGGCGATCAAGAGGGGTGGACCCATTGTGGGTGGTGCCATCCCTGGACTGGGTAGTCTTGGGTTCTATAAGAAAGCAAGCTGAGCAAGCCAGGGGAAGCAAGCCAGTAAGTAACACCCCTCCATGGCCTCTGCATCAGCTCCTGCTTCCTGACCTGCTTGAGTTCCAGTCCTGACTTCCTTTGGTGATGAACAGCAACATTGAAGTGTAGGCTGAATAAACCCTTTCCTCCCCAACTAGCTTCTTGATGTTTGTGCAGACATAGAAACCCTAAGACAAGGGTTTTATGGGAAACAGAAAGAAAGAATGAAAGCAATTAAGAGAGCTCAGATAATGGGGTTTGCGCCAGTTACAAACAAGAAGAGTGCATATCTCAAAGACCCTAAAGTTTACATCGTCAATACAAAGATAAATTTGTTAGGGTTACTCTCAATGGGGGCGGGGGAGGCTCATATACACATCAATAAGACAATATTTCAAACTCATCTAGAATGTTCCAATTAGTAGTATGGGTTGGGTCAGAAAAAGTGGCAGGAACTTAGGATAAAAATGTGTAAGAAAATTTCATTTCCCATTCTTTTATGTCTCCTTTACAAAAGCACATTGGCATAAGTTCTGTAAGATTTAAACTAAATAACAGGGTGAAAAATGAAAGGTAATCTTTTTTTTAACTACTATCCCTGGCTTTGAGTGAGAAACTGCAGAGGAAAAGGAGAGGCCTTGAGAGAGGGGCCTCAGAAAGAAGCAGAAAGCAGAAGGCATGGATGTTTCACTTTCCTCCCAATGAGCTGCAGGATGTGGGAAACAACCACAGTGGAACCAAAATAGCTGATTCCAAGATCCACGGCAGACAGCGGACTGGTCTCATGGCCAGAGGCAAACCACTCGAGCAGCAGAGAGACCTCCCTGACCTCAGTGCTGACAAGTCCCAAACTCACTTGTTTTCTGTGTCGTCAGCTGTGAAGTGGATGGGAGAATCCCAGGGTTAGAGCCTTGGAAGACAAGAGAGAACAAAGACATCCTCAATTCTAGCCCAAAGTGTGGTGAGTGGTAAACATACCAGAAATGCTACATGCCCTTCCTAGACTCTATGAATTAAAGAGGGTGCTCTCCCTCGTCCCTCTTTGCACTCCCTCCTCTCTCTTCCCTCACCCTCTGTACTGGCTGACTTTGTGTAAACTTGACACAGGCTGGAATTATCACAGAGAAAGGAGCTTCAGTTGAAGAAATGCCTCCATGAGATCCAGCTGTAAGACATGTTCTCAATTAGTGATAAATGGGAGAGGGCCCATTGTGGGTGGTGCCATCCCTGGGCTGGTAGTCTTGGGTTCTGTAAGAAAGCAGGCTAAGCAAACCAGTAAATAGCATCCTTCCATGGCCTCTGCATCAGCTCCTGCTCCCTGACGTGCTTCAAGTTCCAGGTCTGACTTCCTTTGGTGATCAACAGCAGTTTAGGAAATGTAAGCTGATTAAACCCTTCCCTCCCCAATTTGCTCCTTGGTCATGATGTTTTGTGCAGGAATAGAAACACTGACTAAGACACTCTCCTACCTCCAAGCCATGGGAAGGAACCAATGACATACACTGTTCTGATATCAAACATGTGCCAGGTAGACACCATGGCACATAGGACTGAGCTCATCTCTGGATCACTTTTATTCCATATTTGCCTCTCCCCAGCCCAAGGTGGAAGGAAAGATGCAGGTGGTAAGTTCTGCATACCTGTGGGCCTGAGTACGGCTATGTCTGTAGATATGGTCATCATGCTTCTTTGAGAGTGATTGGATGCAGGCAGAGTTTCTGATTCTGAAAAAAAAAATTTTTTTAAGCTACTAAAAAGTAATAATAACAGTATCAACAGCGCAGTGGGTGGTGAGAGTCAGGGCTATTTTTATCAACATCTTTGTTCTAATTGATACATTTCTAGTTTTTCCCAATAATTAAAAATGATTTTTAGAATTAACAAACATAGATAGATAGATAGATAGATAGATAGATAGGTAGATAGATAGATAGATAGATAGATAGATAGATAGATAGAAAGAAAATTATAGCCAGGCAGTGGTGGTACACTTGTTTCTGATTATTAAGCTTTAACAAGCCCCCTGCACTGGAGCAGGTCACCCAGTGTTACCAGATTCAGGAACAGGGAAAAATTCAGAACAAAATAGAAAGAAGTAATGTCAAGAAACAAGGATAAAACTGATCTACTGTCAAGGAATATATCTAACATTCTTTTAAAAAGGTTTTATTAGTGTATATTAATTACACATTATGGGTTTATTACATTTTGATATATGCATATAATACATTTTATTATACTCACCCCATTATATTGTCTTATTCTTTCCCAATCTTGCTGATCTCTTCCTCTTCTCAATCTCCCTCCCTCTCTCTCTCTCTCTCTCTCTCTCTCTCTCTTCTCTCTCTGTTTCTGTGTATGTGTGCATGTATATGTCTATGTTTGTGTGAACATGTGTACATGTATGTGTGTATGTCTATGTATGTAGATACATGTGTGCTTGTGTGTGAGTGTATATGCATGTATGTGTGTATATGTCTGTATGTTGTGTATGTGTGTATATTTCTATGTTTGAGTGTGTGTGTTGTGTATGTATATGTTTGTGTATGTGTGTGTATGTCTGTGTCTGTGTGTGTGTATGTATGTATGTCTGTGTGTGTGTGTGTTGTGTATGTTTAGGTGTATATGTATGTGTGTGCATGAGTGCTCCACTGAGTCAATTAGAGTTGCATACAGGAGCATAGGTGATGGGCTATTTACAGCAGCGTGGGCAGCTTCCCAGTGGCTACACTACTAAGAAACGTCTCTCTCCACAGCAACCATGAGTTGGAAAGAAGTGGATATCATGAAACCCCTCCTCTTACAAATTTTAAGGCACCAATTAGCCATCTCACTTCAACAAATCTCAAACACTCAAGAGATTTTGTTCCTGAGAGGATAGGTTCAACCCTGACTAGAGTTTATCCTAGAATAACCTTCAACACACAGATTCTGCAAGACTCCTCAGAGGTCAAGTGGAGAACCCAAAATGCTGACTTTTCAAAAACATAAAGGGAAAAGAAACACACACACATGAGCGCACGTGCAGGTCACCGGGTTGCCCACTGTAGAAGAGTCCTGTTTCAAGGAAACCACACCATATCTGACAAACAGAAGGAAAACAGCAGACAATCCTCACCTGTAGTGAAGGCGGACCCTTTTGTGGTTTCTTGTGAGAAGGAGCCAGGTGTTGTTGAGGGGCACGTGGTCACTGCTGTACTGAAGGCAGTGGTGGCTAGTGTCTGGGGTGGTGTGGTGGTTGGGAGAACAGATGTGGTCATGACTGTTGTTGGAAGCAGCTCTGGGGTGGTGGTGGTCACATAAGGGGTGGTGGTTGGCCGGGTGGTTGTTGTTGGTTTTTTGGTTGTTGTGGCTGTAACCAACAGAAGATGCATCGGTCACCAAGTAGAGATAAGGGTGGGATACACCACAAACAAATCCAAGATCTTTCCCTTCCCATCCTTTCTGTTGGTCTCTCTTGGTTCATTGGCCTGAATTGTTCACCACACCTGAGTTTCTCACTTTCATTTCTGTCCTTTCTGGTCTATTTGTCACACTCTGGCTACAGAAATCTGATTAAAGTTACAAATCTAATTGTGCCCATGCCCTGCTCAAAACTCAACTGCCATCCTCCTTGTTCATCAAATAAAACAAACAAACAACCTAGCCCTGCTCATTGCTCTTTAAGACACCGCCTGCACTCTGTCTTTCCAGTCACATGTTGCTGGAAGAGAACCTTCTCCCTTTCCTCACTTAATCTTTCTTTCTCTATTTCTTTCACTGTACCACGATCTTCCAGCTGCTGCAATTCCTGCACCTGCTGGACCCTATCCCCACTTCTACTGCTGGTCCTCTTCTGTAGGCTAGCCTTTACTTAACTCTCAGATCTCAGCTAAAAGGAGCTCTCTTCTGTGCAGTAACAAGTCACCCCAATTCTTGATCACTGTGGCATCTATTGTATTTTTGTAACTATGTGTTTCTTTGTTTGCTTAATGTCTGGTTCTCCCACCAAATTATCAGGACCACAAGGAAACACTGTGTTCGAAGAAGAGGAAAGAAAAGTTTATTGAACTTAACTTAGTCCAACTTCTCTTTCCTCTTCATTAATATCACACAGTTGCTGTAAGAGTTAAGTGTGTGAATGTTCATGAGGCTCACTAATTAAAAGCATCTAGTTCCAACTCTAGAACACATGAGAGCCATGCCGGCAGCCTAAGAACACAGCCATCCAGACCAAGCCTTCCAAGACATCACTATGTCAATCCTAAGACCCAAGAATCTCCCAGGAGATGCTGATGCAGAGGCAAAGTCCAATCCTATCTAAGAAGCTCTGGCTGAGACATGTCCTAAAGGTGCCTATTGTTCACACACTTCAGCCATAAGCTCCAAGTGTTCTGTTCTATCCTCATCTTTATGAGTCCCTTCACAACCCAAATTTTACCCAAAACACAGGATAGCAATGGAAAAAGAGAGCATAAGAAGTGTCAGAGGTGGTGCCCAATGGCATACCCTCCTCCCTCTGCCAGGAATCAAAAATCGTTTGCTTGTAGGCTAAAACTGATCCACAGACATTATTCAGTCCACACAATAATTTTTCTAATTATTTGGAAATTAATCAATATGCAAAAAAGAAATGAAGAAAGAGAGGGAGGGAGAGAAAGAGGGAGAGAGAGGGAGAGAGAGGGAGAGAAAGGGAAAGAGAGGGAGAGAGAGGGAGAGAGAGGGAGAGAGAGGGAGAGAGAGAGAGAGAGAGGGAGAGAGAGAGGGAGAGAGAGAGAGAGAGAGAGAGAGAGAGAGAGAGAGAGAGAGAGAGAGAGAGATATCAGTATGGTTTCCATAAAAATTGAGAGGCCCAAAAACACTGAGCCAAATTTCTGCAAAGTAAGGGAAAGCCCTCAGATGAATAGTACCTTCCATCTTCAGTCTGACTCTTCCTTTATCAGCTATAATCCCTCATTCATTTCTGTGGTCGTTCCAGCTGTAACTAGTATGTGGGTTTCCCTAACCACACTATGGCTCATCATCTGAGAGGCAGCCTTTCTACCCATTACTCAGGTAAGCCCAGTCTTGTCACCAGAACCCACTGCATGAATCTGTTACCACAAACCACGGGACTCTTTCTCAGAGTTGAACCCTGTTCTTGGCTCACCTCTCCTCAGCTCCAAGCGCACATTCTTCTTGACATCATTGAACCAGCCAGGCACCTCTATACGGCAGCAGTACACCCCACTGTCACCTCGATTGGTGTTTGAGATGGTCAAGGACACTTCACCAAACTGGACCTTCCCCAAAAGTGTATATTTTGTTGACTTCCTGGAGATGATTCTTGTTCCATCTGTACGGAGAAGCTCTGCATTGCACTTGGAATTGGGACATGAACCTTTGCCCCAGCACATACTGTTGCGGCTCTGGGACCACGAGAGGTAATGACAAGGCAAAGTCACCGGCTGGCCCAAAAACCCTATTATTGTATCCTCTGAGGCAGCTGGTGCTATGGGAGAAAGTGAGAAAGCTGTTACACAAAATTCTTTCAAATATGCTCCACTATTTGTGTACACGTAACGGGAATGTCCAGGAGATGAGGGAGTGTCCCTAGTTCCTTTAGCACAAATGCTTGCCTGTGCTGTTGAACTTCTTAAGTCCCTAAGCTTTCATCCCAAAATTAGTAACAGGTGGTCCCAAACCTCTAAATAACTCTCCTTGGCAAGATCTTTTGCCGATTTAAACGCTCAGATATTAAGTATCATTCAGTAAATAAGCTCCCAAATCAAGAGACCAGACCCTATGATCTAGGTCATATGTGTCACGCAAAACCTGTGCTATACACACACACACACACACACACACACACACACACACACACACCATCATCACCATCATCATCTCACTAAGTGGATATTGTGTGATGCTAATTTGAATGTCTCAAATGGGTTGCCCAGCCCAGACAGAATTCTAACAAGAAAGACAGCTGCTGTAGTAGACTCCATTGCCCTACTCCATATCTAGAAATAGAGGTGGGAATTGCTTCCTCTGGATCATGCGATCATTCGCTTAGGTAACACAACATTAGGAAGAGTTTGTGGACTTGCACTTCTTGACTCTCCTTTTAAGTCTTAGTAGTGTGTGTATGTGTGAGAGAGATGTATACATGTTACAGTAAGTGTGTTGTGGTTAGAGAACATTTGTGAATTCACCCATTCCTTTTACCTCAGGCTTCAGAGCAGTGGCTCTCTGCCTGTGGGTTGTGACTCCCAAAAGACAATAAGAAAATAAAGATATTTGCATTATGATTCATAACAGTAGCAAAATTACAGTTATGAAGTAGCAAAGAAATGATCCTATGGTTGCGGGTCACCACAACATGAGAACTGTATCAAAGGATTTCGGCATTAGGAAGGTTGAGAACCACTGCCCTAGAGCATGTATCTTTACACACTGAGCCATCTTGCTGGCTCTAACTTACTCATTTCTGTTGCCTCCCCCAGCCTTGAGCAGGCTGGCTCAGACCTGTTCTGCCACTGTGAGCAAGACCACCTATGGTGGAGTCTTCCCACCTAGATAGGTCTATTGTTCTGCCACCTCTGCCATTTTCTCTAAGACACTGCTACCTGCTGAGAGGCTAAACCTGTTCTCCTGACACTAATGATCCTGGACTGGCGTGGTGGGGAATGGGACCCCCACCCCCACCCCCATAAGCTCAGACTCATAAGTAAACTTTGGGCCTTGATCAGTATCTTTGTCTTGGTCTCATTATTTCTCTTGCCATTTTCTCCCATGCAGCCGCAGCCTCCCTTTCAGGAACCCGGTTCATGTAGCTGTGGGCGGCTACACATTTCTTTTTAAAATTGTTTAATAATTTCACTCACACATAGAATGTATATTTGATGAGGAGATCTGTCTTCCATTCTTTCTCTTCCAGTTTTTCCCCCATTGCTCCATAGCCTTGAAACTTCATATACTCTCTTGTTTAAAAATCTATGTCCACTTAGGATTTCTAGTATGTGCATGCATGCAGGGTCATTAAAGTCATCTACTACCGTGTGGGCAGCCTCCAGGGGCCACAGCCCTGAAAGAACTGAGGGTCCCTCTCCTAACAGCCATCAATGGAATTGCCAACAGCCTATTTCCTAGGGGTCGGACTTCATGACCAGTTCAACCATTCATGCTAGGGTTTTGTCTAGCTTGCTCTTGTGTAGGTTTTATGCATATAGTCACAGCCTCTATCCCCCTTACTCTCCTTTAAAAAAAGATTTATTTGTCGAGCAGTGGTAGGGTACACCTTTAATCACAGTACTTGGGAGGCAGACGCAGGCAGATTTCTGTGAGTTTGGGGCTGGCCTGGTCTACAGAGTGAATTCCAGAACAGCCAGGGCTACACAGAGAAACCCAGTTTTGAAAAATCCAATTCATACATATTTTTTTTATTTAACATGTATGAGTATTTTGCCTGTTTTCATGAGCATGCTGCATGTGTGTCTAGTGGTATGGCAGCTAGAATGTAGTACCAGAAACCCTGGAGTTGGAGTTAAGAATGACTGTAAGATGCCACGTAAGTGTGGGGAACTAAACCCAGAACTTCTGGAAAAGCAGAAAGAGCTCTGAACCACTGAGCCATATCTCTAGTCCCCATTTTTTACTCTTTATGGACAAATAATTACATACACACACACACATATATATATATACATATATATATATATATATATACATATACATATATATGTGTGTGTGTGTGTGTGTGTGTGTGTGTGTGTGTATGTGTGTGTGTGTGTGTTTATAAGGTACAATATAATATTCAGAACTATGTTCACAGAACCAGGTAGTCAATCTTAGCTTAGCTAGCTTTACTATCTCACTAATGCATTTCATTTTTGTGATGAGATGTTAAAAATGATTTAGGAAGTTTGAAATACACATTTATTCTGATAATGTCTCTTTTGTGAAGTGAATAACCAAAGCATTGCATCTTCCCGTGGACTGTGGTAGAGCAGATGCCTAGAAAACATCTGCTGGAGGAACAGCAAGCTCATGGCACCCGTGCCTCCATGATGGAAGGACAGGATTGGAATTGGGCATAGAGGGCAAAAGGGATTTAAACTTCATAATGGTTTTTATCTTTTCACCCAAAAGTTTCAGTATTACTCACCTAATCAAACATCACTATGAAAAAGGAAGCAAGAAGCTTGGTGAGACAGAAAAATCCCCATTAGGGTGACACTGTGAACGTCACTCTAGGGGCCAGTGTGTGTTTTGGGGTTCTTGGAGGAAAGCCACACTTCATTATCACAAGGCACACAGAACAGTATTTGCCACAAAAGGAGTTCCACAGTTCATATGCCAAGAAACATCATGAACTTAACTTCATAGGATATCTAAACATTTCAGAATGAGGAACCATACGCATGAGATGCAGAAGCAGAAGGAGAAACGATGCCTTTAGCTAGAAAAATACCAGGGAGAAGAGAAATCACAGCTACCAGGTGAGTCTCTCATCTGCACTGACCCAGTGGGAGTGCAACTTCTCTGTCACTGCTGGTCTGTTCCTTCTCCAGATGTTCCTTTAAGCAAGATTAGAGAAGCCCATTCAACTCCTGTCCTGCCACAGATGAGACATGAGGACACAAACTCCAGTAATCATTTTTTTTCTGTAGTTTCAGGATGTAACAATAACAGTAGCAAAACTGCTTGGATCAATGCTGTTATTCCAGCACTCAGAGCAGTAAGGCAGGAGAAATCAAGTTGAAGTCTAATCTGGGTTACATTGTTAGACATAGACACCATCTCAAATAAATATAAATAAATATTTAGACAGACAGACAGAAAGTGCCCAAGTAAATTTCAAAGAGACAATTTGAAAAGAAGAGCAGCTGCTTTCGTTCCATGGATCACTTCTGGGATATCTATGAACTCATGGCATCAAGTACCAAAACTCAGGACATGAAGCGGTTCTTTCCTACCTTCTGGGAGGTACAGAATATCTGTGGATAGAGGCAGTAGAGCCAGCACTTAGTATGGCAACAAGGTCTCTAATATAGGAACCTCAGAGATAAGATTTAGTAGGAATCCCTAAAGCAGCCTGCAGCTAGAATAGGAAAAACTCAACTTTACCAGAGACCTGGGTTGACCTCTGTTCAAGAATGAGAGAAAGAGGGAGAGGCAGAAAGACATATTGACAGTATCAGCATCGGTGACTTGGAGGGCTACAGCACCGAGCAGTGTCAGCATCAGTGACCAGGAGGACTACAGCACTGAGCAGAGTGGTTGCTGTGCACCTCGGAATGTCTATTCAAATTGCACATCTGTGTCAATGTACTGAAGAGACACATCCCTTAGCTGGGCACATGGCACACACCTGTAATACTAACCCTCTGGAAGCTGAAACAGGAGGATTATTGACTTCCAAGCAGCCTGGGCTACACAGTAAGAGCCTGTCTCTAAGAAGCAAAAGCAGGGGCTGGGCATAGCAAGGCATTTCTTTACTCCCAACCCTTGGGAGGTAAAGGCAGGTGGATCTTTGTGGTTTCGAGGCCAGCCTCTTCTACATACTGAGTTCCAGAATAGCCAGTGCTTCATACTAGAGAAGCCTTGTCTCAGAATAGACAAAACAAAACAAAAACAAAAACCAAGAACAGAAGAAAAGGAGAAAAAGAGCTCATTTTGAAGCCCCCTCCTCCCCCGCCAGCAACACAAAATAAAAAGCAAATAAAATCTCCTGAACACAAAGGGAACAATAAGAGTCAAAACAAAAGCTCTTAACAGAACAAAATTCCCATCACTTGCTTTGTACCACTTGCAGATGAAATTGTTTACACTCATTCATCTAATACCTTGTTTCTATGTCTTTTCTTAGGTTAGAAATTACAGTTAATTACACTGATTATTTCATCCCCAAACACCCAAATCCATCTCTAGAAAAAAAATCCCTGCATAATAAGGTGAGGAAGAGATCCTATAAAAATGCAATTTGAGAAGGAGGCAGGCTTTAGTAGAGCCTCCTTACCCTAAAATCTACCCTCCACTGAGCCTAGAATGGAAGCATCTAGAACACTTACTCAGATAAAGCCACCAGAGCTCCGTCACCAGCCAGAGGAGGAGAAGCCCCTTGGACATTTTGATAGGATCTGTGTGTCTGTCAAAACCCATGCCTTATATCACAATTCCTGCTGACAGGGTGGGACGCTCAACTTTCACTTCCCTTTCTGCCGCACAATCTTCCCGTTCCTTCATCCTGAATGACCTCCCTCAATCTGGGATGTGTGATCAAATATGCTGAGGCACTTTTCTCATGGTGGCCGGTGCATGTGTGCAACTGTGTGGAGTGACAGTGTGTGTGCCAATGTGATTCTCTGTCTGTCATCCTGAGTGTGCCTGAGCATCTGTATATACATGAGTACACATGAACAGACACCCTGTGTGTAAACTGTGAAGAAGCCAGTGTTTCTTGTGGTGGCCAAAGCAAAGTTAAACTGGCTGTTCTGGAACTTACTATAAAAACCAGGTTGGCCTCTAGTACTTATTCTGAAACTCTCAACCCCTTGTCTTCACACTGGAAAACAAAAAGCAGGATGCAATCAATCACAAAAGATGCTCTACCTACACCATCAGTTTAATACAACAGGACAGAAGAGCCCCGGGAGAGGAAGCTCGTTACGATGGTTCCAAAACAGGCCTGCCTACAAGCAGACCCGGGCCTATCACTACCTAACAGAGAAAAGCAGAAAGGATAAATTGAAAACCAAATACCTGAACAGGATTATTCTCTAGTTCTTTGAAAGTCTGTAATATAATGACAACCAACACTATACAAAGAAGGTAGAGGAGAAACCAGGCCAGTCTTCACCAACAAGACTGAAACTAGGACAAAACACAGTGTTCCTGGAACAGGAAAAAAAAAAGCCTATTAGGGTAAGAGAGGACTCAATGGTTAAGAGTGCTTGCTGCTCTTGCAGAGGACTCAGGTTCTGTTCTTAGCACCCACATGGCAGCTCATAACTGTCTATAAATCTAACTCTAGGGGACCCAACACTCTTTGGCTTCTTTGGGTACCAAACATGCATGCATGCATATATATGCAAGTAAACATTCATACACATAAAATAAAAAATTTTTAAATATTAATAAAAAGAAAAAGACCATTAATTAAAAACAAAAATCTAGTGAAAGAAGTCTAAATGAAGTTTGGACTTTGATCCATTGTGATGTTTCATTATTGATTTATTAGTTATGATAAAAATATATAAATATATAAATAAATAACCTAATGTATGATGCTAATAATAACTACCTCTGGGTGTAAATCCAAAGAAATGCAAGTCAGAGATTTGCACAACCATGTTTATTCCAGCACTATTCACTTCACTCAAGATGGGTGCGGTGGTCTGAATCAGAATGGCCCCTACACTCATGAGTTTGAATGCTTGGTGCTCAGTTGGTGGAACTGTTAGGGAAGGATTAGGAGGTGTGGCTTTGTTAGAGGAGGTGTGTCACAAGGGGTGAGCTTTTGTCATTCCAAAGACTCTGGCTATTCCCAGTATATTCTCTCTGCCTCATGTTTGCAGATCAAGAGGTAAGCTCTCAACTGCTCCTGCCACCATGCCTTTGCCCCTCTACCACCACAAATTCTAATCCTTTAAAGCCATAAGCCCAATTAAACACTTTCTAAGTTGCCCTGACCATGGTGTTTTCTCACATCAATAGAAAAGTTCACTAGAACAATAGGGAATGAGCCTAGCCTATCATCAACAGATAAATGGACTAAGAAAATGTGGCATTCATGCACAATATAGCTTTATGTTTTCCCTATAATGGAAAGTAAAATACATCCTCTGAAGGAGAATAGATGGAATGGGAGATCATCACATTAAGTGAAATAAGACAGATGGCATAGATACTGCTCTGTGTTGTCACTTTTACTAGTGAGACACCAGTAAACTTCTACCAACCCAGAAAGCACAGTGACTTACCAAAGAAATCACTCCATCCAAGTCTAGCTTGATGAACTAAGGAATTTATTGGGGCTGCCTGTGCCAGAAGGGATAAGAAACTACTTACTAAAGAACAGGTCTGAGGTGTGAGCAGTTGCATCACCCAAAAATCTCACCCAGCATAGGTGAGAACTCTAAGGCTGTACCACTTTCCCTTCAACATCCTCCAAGAGTACCAAGGCTAGTGGTAGGAAAAACTGGAATCCCCAGTGAAGGACTGGTGACATTTCCGACTCACCTCCTCCATGAGAGCAAGATAGCGCCATGGCCATTACATCAGACCTGGCTATCACTATACTGTTTTGTGTCTTTGCCATGACTGCAAGTCCAAGGTCTTTTGTAGATCCTCACAACAACTATAGCAATAGTCATATTACGCCTGGATGGAATAGCTGTAGCATAAAGTGCGTATATAGAATCCATGTGTATATGTGTGTGTAGATGAAAGAAAAATGGGAACTATGTAGGAAGAGGAAGAGAAGTTGTCTAAAGAAGTCAAGTGAGGGCAATGGGTAAGAAAAGGAAACGTGGGGCTGGAAAGATGGCTTGGTGTTTTAGAGCACTGTCTGCTCTTCCAGAGGATCTGAGTTTGATTCCCAGCACCCACATCAGGCAGCTCATAACCACCTGTAATGCCAGTCCCAGGAGATCTGATACCCTCTTCTGGCCTCTGTGGGCACTACATGCACATCGTACATAAATATACATGCAAGCAAAATACCTATACACACAAAATAAATAATAAATTTTAAAACAAGGCTATACAACTATTGTGCCACATTTTAAAAAAAGAACAGCAAATGTCTCCTTTTCTCTCATATGTGGAATATAGATTTAAATATCTATTTTTAGATATATTTTCATATAGAGATATCTATTCTAATATATAAATAAATTATCAAACATATATTTCCATATATATGCTGAAATATACAGTTAAGTGTATACAGCTTGAAAGAAGGGGGACTATTTGGACAGAAGAAGGATACTGACGATGGAGGGGAGGATGATACATATATGAAAATGCCATAATGAAACACATCATTTGAGCTGGAGAGTTGGCTCAATGGTTAAGAGCACTGACTGCTCTTCTGAAGGTCCTGAGTTCAAATCCCAGCCACCACATGGTGGCTCACAACCATCTGTAATGAGATTAGATGGCTTCTTCTGGTGTGTCTGAAAACAGCTACAGTTTACTTACAGTTAATAAATTAAATAAATCTTTGAAAAATGGTTTAAAAAAAAAAGTAACACACTATTTGGTATTATAACTAAAAAAAAAAAATCAATAAAAAGGGGGGCTGAGTGTGGGGTGCTCAAGGACTCTCTTTTGCTGTGAGTTTTATGTAAATGTAAAACTGCCCTAGTATAGATTATAAACTTTAAGAAGAGTTTATTGCAAATGTTCCTTTATTTAAGAAACACATATGTGAGCACATAAGATGGCCAGAAAGTAAAGATGCATACTGCCATGCCTGGTGATATGACCCTAGAGTCCACATGGTGAAGGAAGAGCAATTACTTCAGCAAGTTATCTGTTGACTTACACATTTCATGGCATGGCATGCCCACTCCTCAAATAATAAGTCCTTTTAAAAATGTTAAAAAAACATATGAAGAGAGAAAGAGAGACAGAGACAGAGAGAGACACAGAGAGATTTTAATAGCAATTTGGTGTTTGAAATGTCCCATGGATAGGCTTTGAGAAATTTGTACCCTAAAATTTTATGACCAGTTTGTATTAAAAGTACATTATTATTGACTGTCTATGGCTGTTCTATGTGTTTCCTGCCCTTAGCACCGTCTTTCTCCAAATCTGAAGATCTGGAGATGAGGTCCTTCCTTATTTTAGTAAACATGGCTCATGTGCAGTTGATTTTAACTGTGGTCATGGTGATTGTCTCAGTGCTAGACAAGTAGCTCAAACTTAATACTCAATTGTGAAAAAAATCTGGAGGTCATCTGAGGGTTTGGGTTCCTTTTTATTTTCTCCTTGATCTTTGATCTCTGAGGACATGAGACTAGAATATCCATTTTGTCATTGTGCCACCAACAAGCAAAACCTGCCCAGTGGAGAACTGATCAAGCAGAAGGCTAGGTCGATTAAAGCATGGCTGCTCTGGGTCTATGATTTGATTTAGGCTCCTGAAATAAGAACTTCAATGAGCCAATACATTCTCTTTAGAGCTTACGCCGACTTGTATTAGATTCTCTGCCATTTGGAATTTTTGACCTAGAAATGCCTTTGCATCAGATCTTAGAACTTCCATGTACTGCTGCCTTGTGCATCTGGCCTCACTTGCCCTGTAGCCTCTCTCCTCTTGGTACTTCTGTGAAGAATGAAGAGGCCACTCATCATTTTACCTACTATCCTCTCTCCTCTGGTTCTGTAAAGAGAATCAAAGAATACCCAACCCTTCTGCTGCTCCTTGTTTGAACAGCCTGACTGTAGTCACCAGCCTCATTTGACTATTGAATGTCTTTGAGACTCTTATTACACAGCCCAAATTAGTTATGACTCATTGCACAAGTCAGTTGTAACTAGCTTATTTTGCATGGTACAAGCCCCAACCCCTGCCTAAGAAACCTGTACGAGTAGGTACCCTGCTTTGTCTGGTGGGGCTTAGTTCTCCCTTCTCTCTTCAGACCTTGGTGTTATCTACAACACTAATAAACCCTTCAAGAAAGCCCTCAGCTGAAGAATGATCCCTCTGTCTGTCTCTTTCTCTCTCTCTTTCTTCCTTCCTTCCTTTCTCCTCTTCTTCCTTCCTTCCTTCCTTCCTTCCTTCCTTCCTTCCTTCTGTTCTTTCTCTTTTTTCAAGACAGAGTTTCTCTGTGTAGCTCTGGATATCCTAGAACTCACTGTGTAGACCAGGTTGGCCTTGAACTCAGAGAACTATCTGTCTTTACCTCTGAGTGCTGGGACTAAAGGTATGTACCACCACTGCCCAGCTCATCCATTCTTTCAATATTTCTTTCTTTGTCTGTATAATACAGGAGACATTGCATCCTTTACAAGTTTATATGTAAAGAAGACACAGTGTTGAGTATACAGACATTGTGTCATGAATATGAGTTCCCTTTCTATATTCCTAGCAGCTAGGTGTGAGGGAAGGTGGAACAGGTGGCTTTGGGAGGAGGTTTACAAGCTAAGGCCTTATGTACTATTATGCTTTAGGATAAATGTTTAAATTAAATTCTTTAATTGTGTTTGTTTTCCAGGAACAGAGAGAGAGAGAGAGAGAGAGAGAGATGCTGCGCGCGCTCAACAGGCCAGGAAGAACGACGCTGCTACAGGATCCTTCTGCACACATTTATTCAGTCCTGTTTCTTCTTTCTCCATATATCTCCCTTGTTTATATCTCCCTTGTTTTTATATCTCCCTTGTTTTTATATCTCCCTTGTTTATATCTCCCTTGTTTATATCTCCCTTGTTTTTATATCTCCCCTGTTTATATCTCCCTTGTTTTTATATCTCCCCTGTTTTTATATCTCCCTTGTTTATATCCCCCTTGTTTATATCTCCCTTGTTTTTATATCTCCCCTGTTTATATCTCCCTTGTTTATATCTCCCTTGTTTTTATATATCTCCCTTGTTTATATATCTCCCTTGTTTTTATATCTCCCTTGTTTTTATATCTCCCCTGTTTATATCTCCCTTGTTTATATCTCCCCCGAACCCTGGGCCTCTCACTCCTTTTATACTCTCTCTCATCCACGCACCGCAGGCCACGCCACCTCACCAGGCACGCAGCTTCAGCTAATCAGGGCAGCAGGGGCATATCTCCATCAAATTGGATTCACCTGTATCCTGGTACACCTGCGCAGCACTCAAGATGTTTGTGGCTTATATGAGGAAGTCAGGTGCAAGTCATATGACTTAGCTGCAGTCCCTGGCGCCTTTAGGACTGCCGCCACACCTGCTCCTAACAGAGAGAGAGAGGAGAAAGGAGGGGAGGGGGAGAGAGAAGAAACAATGAGCGGATGAATATATTTATATTCTAAGCCATTAGGTAGAGGGTATGACAAAATAGAAAAGTCAAGAGTGACTGTCAGGAATTTTTCCAAGGTTTGACCTAACCTCTGAACTTCTTTGTTTTCTCATCTGAAAGATATGAATGAATACTCTCTTCACCGGAGAACTGATTTGAGAACTGAGTGAATCTACTATGAGTAAGTTATACAAAATCACAAGGAACTGGGGAATGTTTTCATTTTTTTAACCCAAGGAAGCAAAGATGGGAGGCAACTGCACTGAGTCATATGGGCTTAGACACCAACCTCAGAGAGCAGGAGCCAAGAGCTGAAAAAGAGAAACGGAGCCTGGGTGGGTCCAAGTTCTGCATAGTTCAAAAAGTCAGTGTTGCAGCTATTTTCCTTCCAGAATTGAAGAGTTTCTATTTGAAGGTTTACAGGAAATGCTGAAATCTCAGAAACCAAACTCTTACACTAGATTGCTTCAAGAAATTGGAAGTGGGAGAGTAGTTGTAAGAATGAAAGGGTCCAGCATTCACTTTCCATGGTGAGATCCTACTTGGTACATTATAGTGAATACTTCTTCCAGGTTACAGCATAGTGAAACATCTCAGATGAAAATAAATCTATAGGCCATTGGTAACTATATTTGATTGGATTTTATATAGATTAGTGATAGTTAAGTTAATGGTAGGGTGTGTGTGTGTGTGTGTGTATGTGTGTGTGTATGTGTGTGTTTTATGAATTTTCCAGTTCTGTTTTGGTAATGTTTTGTGTTGAATAAAAACATAGCACACAGTAAATGTGGCAGTGTGGAAGTAATAACTTATATATAATAAATATAATCATTGAAATGATAATCTGTTTTTATTATATTCAGGAACTGTACCAGAACTACTCTACACCCTTAACCCTTGGCATAGAACAGCACATCATGCTACATAGCAAGGCATACACCCAATAAAAACATACTGATTAAGAAAGAGTGAAGCAGGGCTGGTGAGATGGCTCAGTGGTTAAGAGCGCCGACTGCTCTTCCGAAGGTCCGGAGTTCAAATCCCAGCAACCACATGGTGGCTCACAACCATCCGTAACGAAATCTGATGCCCTCTTCTGGAATGTCTGAGGACAGCTACAGTGTACTTACATATAATAAATAAGTAAATCTTTAAAAAAAAAAAAAAAAAAAAAGAAAGAGTGAAGCAACCAGTGATTATTCTACACTGAGAAATGATTAGGACAGTTTACTTGCTCAAAATCTTGAAGACATCTAAAAATAAGACATAGGATACAAAACACTTAAAAATGGTTTTTGTTAAAGAACAATTAAAGAAAGAATTCAGAAATGAAATAGAGAAAAGAACACAAATGCACAAAATGCCAACAGTTTTTGTTTTGCTTTTATAAGTGGTTGGACTTGAGGGATGGCCTGTGTTTTCCCTACGACAACATTCATTATGTGTTTGATGAATGACTAGATTTTCTTTATGTAAGTAAATGAATGAATTGTTTTTTACATATTCAGAGTTGAGTTGGTAAGATAACACATGCCATTATGGATCTTTTAAGCATCTTTGTGTTTCCCCAATCATCCCGAAGCATATTTGAACTTTAATGTTTTGGATAAATGTCATTGCATATGTAAGTGTCTTTGAAAGTTGTATAGTACAGCTTTTCATGATGTGTTTTAAAAGTCTGCAATATTTCTGTTTTCTTCTTCAACTCATTACCTAGCTCTACTTCCACATGGCTTTGCATTGATATATATATATAATTATTATATATAAGTATATATAATTTATATATATATATATATATATATATATATATATATATAAATTATACCATGTGGGTAACATTCCTTGAAATACACACCCACATTATTAATGATGGAAATTTACATTGAAAGATCCTGACAGAATGTAAAAGGTCACAGAAGCCCTGAAATTGGCAAGATAGATGTCACTGTTAGCAGAACTAGCTTCACTCTTTAGAAAAATAGAGACGCACAATGCTCTGGCCACTCCTTGAACCCGTGTGTCTGCCAATGTTTTGACCATTCCTTGACTCATGTGTGTGCCCACTGATGAAGCCCATTGCCAGGTGTTTGTGATATTGGTTGCTGAGAAAGAGTCAGAAAATCTCCCCAGCAACCACAGCCGGGCCAATCCTGAGTTGCTACACCTGCACCAGACTCTTTCCTTGTACCCCTCCCATACCCATTTCTTGAGAATAGACATTGTTTACATCTGGAAATCCCCTACTCCCCCCCTTCTCCTTTCTCCCCTGAGGGCCTATAAAAACTGGGACCTCTTTCCCCTCGAGGTCGACTCCTCTATCCCTGCGCGGGATATGAGTCGTCCCCAGAGCTCTGGCTTTCCCTGAATAAAGCCTCATGTGGTTTGCAACAAGCTCGGTCTAATGTGAGTTCTTGGGTGTCCAATATTGTCCTGAGGCCTGAGCGAGGGGCTCCTTTTGGAGTCTTTCAACATCACCTCCAATTCTCTACTAATACAAAAGTTTGGTGAACATAAACTTTTCATCGATATGGAACAACCTGTTTGTTAGAAGTATGTATCTAGAGATGGGATGATTAAATCATAAGCAACTTGCACACTGATTTAAGTAAGTATCCCCAAGCCTTGCCCAAGAAGATTCTGAGCATTTAATTTCTACCATCTGTAGGTGAGAATGCTAAGCTGTTACCCCTTATCATAACATCTGCCATGAATATTGATGTGATAGGCTTCCTCAGTGTTGATCTCTTTGAATTTCTTTGCTCAGAAGTCCATGTCTTCACCTTCATACAACTATTTACTACTTGTCTCTCCTTCAGTGAATTCCCACATCTTAGCCTAATTTTCTATTGGTTATAGTAGGGGGTGGTTCTGATGTTAAGGTCCTCTTCCCCAATTGGTTCTTGATTCATCAGTAAAGAAAGCCATGAGCCAATTGCTGGGCTGAAGGTACAGGCAGGACCTCTGGGTGCCTGGAGGAAAAGAAGACACAAGGGAGGAGAGGAGAACCAGGCAACCATATGAGATCTCAAAACAGAGTGGCCACACAGGCTGCTCCTACAGACAGGTGGTCAGAGGAGTTTATCAACTGAAGTTTAGGACAGGTGGGAAAGACTGAGATAAGAAACTGATAAGGGCACACTTTTCCAGGTAGAGGATAATAGCATCTAGCAATTGTGCCAAGAAGGCAAGTTGAAAAGGAACAAACTCTCCTCTCTCTCTCTCTCTCTCTCTCTCTCTCTCTCTCTCTCTCTCTCTCTCCCCCCCTCTCTCTCCCCCCCCCCTCTCTCTCTCTCTCTCTGTGTGTGTGTGTGTGTGTGTGTGTGTGTGTGTGTGTGTGTGTTGTCTGAGGATTCAAGGGAAGCTGGGTAGGGGCTGATAGTACAATCACCTCCCAGAACTAAGGTGAGTAGAGCTTGAAATTCCACACAACAGATTATTACTTGTGATAATTTATCTTCATTGTCAATGTGACTGTGTTTGGAAACACCTAGGACATAAACCTCTGAGTATGTCCTTGAGAGCATTTTTCAATCTCCTTAACTGAGGAGGGAAGATCTATTCTGAATTTGAGTGGCGCCATCCTACTCCATGGAGTCCAGAACTACAAAAGCAGAAACACAGTTGAGTACTAGAATTATCCTGTCTGTATTTCACAACCTATGCAGACTTCAGCAAGCAGCCTTACATTCTTGACTTGACATCACAGCTAAGAAAGGATCTTACCGCCATGGTGATCTGTACCCCCCAATTCACAAGCCCAAATAAACCATTTTTTTCTTGAGTTGCTTCTTGTCAGGTCACACTTTACTTTCATATTGGTTTTTAATCACTCTCATTTACTTCTATCTGTGACATAAGGTCCATGTCCAACTGCAGGTTTTTTCTATCTAGTTTTCCACTAAGAAAGCTATCTTTCTTTACCACATATTGGATGTAGAATGTCAGACAGGTAGATAAATGTGGATATGAGAGCTCTATCCTTGCTCCTATGCATCCTTGGATATTTTGTTATTCTGCCAGTATCACAGCTTTTTATTGTGACTGGGCAAGACAGTGGAAAGGTTCCTCCATCTTTTATTCTTGCTAATCCCAGCTCAGATATAACTTTGAATCTGATCACCTAGATGGAGGAGAATCCCATGGAAAACTACCCAATTCTATTCTAGGAAAGAAAAGTCAGGATATGCTAGTTGACTTATCTTTGCTTTTGTTTAAAAATGCCTATTTTTGTGGAACCCCCTTCAGTTAATTTCTTATCATAGCTTCTGTTAAAACTGCTTGCTTCAAAATGCCTGCTCTGCAAAGTATCCTCCTGATTCCTGAAGCTGCCAAGTGAGCTATCTGGATAAGGTCTCTGTCTTTGGGCTATACTCAAGACCCCTGAACACTTGGGCATGGTCCCAGCAGCTGGAACAAAGACTGTCAGTTGGATATACACTGTCTTTAAGTGGTCATCTCTGGTGAGGTCTGTGAAAGCCAGTTATGTTTTAAGTTGTAATTACTGTGCCTAAGCCATCCATACAATAAAAATGCCTCTAACCAGTAAGCCCCTTGCTCAAGGACAGATACTTCCTGAAATGCCAGGGGGTACTGTTTATGGGAGATAAGAAGCCTCATGTTTCTGCTTCCTTAAACAAGTGTATTTGATCCAACTGAACCAGATGTGCTTGATCTTGCGTAGACAGGAGGTACATAGGCTGGAAATACATCAGGATGTATGTTTCCCCAGATTGGACCTGGTGAGAAATACATAGCCTTATGGGCTTGCTTTCATACATGTCTTCAAGACATGATTCATCATCATTATCTGGGAACCCTGGAATGGAATTGCAAGAATCCATCATCTTGGCCAGTGTTTAATTAAAACTTGCTTCAAATTTGGCTTAAAATTGTAATAGTGGTCTTATTCTCACCCAGTGGGATTAACACTCCCTGTAACATTTTAATGCTTTGTTCCAAACTTCAGTGTTAATAAAGTGAGCACAATACTTACAGTTTTATTTTTTTTAAGATTTATTTTTATTTAATGTCTGTATTTTTGCCTGCATGTAGGGCTGTGCATCAAGTGTGTGCAATGCACTCAGAGGCCAGAAGAGGGCATTAGATCTTGAAATAGAGTTACAGATGGTTGTGAGCCACAATCTGGGTGCTGGGAACCAAACCCAGGTTCTCTGAAAGAGCAACAAGCACTTTTAATCACCAAGCTATCTCTCTAGCCCTAACACTTCTATTTTAAAACTATTTTGTCCTTTGTAATAAAAAAAATAGGAAAAATGTATTTGCAAAGGAAGTAGGATATTTCTTTCTCTAAAACAGAAAAAAAGCAAACTAAAAAATTTTAAATATATATATATATATATATATATATATTCAGGTTACATGAAAGACACTAGACAAGCCGTCCCTGGAGCAGAGAGATTTTAAACCTCAGAGAAGACACTCAGAGAGGTGGAAATCCCTGTGGGTCATTATAAACTCAGGATGAACTAAGGAACAGTCCTTTTCAAAAACACACAGATTTAGAATTGGGGAACTGAACGTTCAGAACAAAAAGAAAATTGAGATTAGAGAGAGATCTAAAGAGCATGTTCTCCTCCTGCTTCTGTACCATGGATAGGCTGTACCGACAGATATCTGAGCTTCCTTCAACTTCAAGCCTGAAAATATTCTTCATGGAAATGGAAAATGCCAAGATAGAAAACTATAAAAGCATGGGTTGATGTTCACTCATGGTATTCCTCTCCTAACATCTCTGCAGACAAAGAGATACCAAGCATATCCATTCTTTAAGGGAACCCAAAGGGTATTATGGTTTGGATCTGATATATCATTCAGTGGCAAAGTGCCAAAGGCCTGGGTGATCAGCCCATGGCACTATTGGGAAGTGGTGGAGATTTTAGGAGATGGGCCTCACAGAAGGAAGTTACATAATTATAATTGAGGCCATTCTCTTGGACAGAATATTACCTTCTGACCCCTTTCTGACTCTCTGTTGTTACCTAGGGATCACAGTGTAAATATCTCTCCTTCACCCTGCACTCTGCTCTGTGATGTTCTGCCTCGACACAGGTATCTGCCAGAGATAAAGCCAATCAACCATTGATGGAAGCTTTGGACGCCATTGGACAAAATGGGTGTTTCTAGCTCTGCTCTGATTGCTTGCAGGTCCTTCGTCACAGTAACACACAGATGCATGACTGAATTTTGGGATACTAAACTGGCTCTTGCCATCACTCCAGGCCCCGCTCTAATACTAAAGCACTTTGCAGCTGGATCTGTGCATGTTAAGTGTTTTCTCACTTAAAAGGAGAAGAGAAGTGAAACCCCAGGGCCACATCATTAAGGAATGTTCACTTCTTCAGACCATTCATTGCCAAATTGTTATTCACAGTTGCTCCTTTGTATCAAAGCAGGGGGGGGGGGAATTCCACATTCAAATAAAACACATTTGAGTTGAAATTCACAACTTTCCAATTGAATATCTTATGCAATGAGTATGGCTCTTCCTTACTTAAATGAGTTTCATTTCCCTATCAACACAGCATGTCCAAAGTCTCACCAACATCTCTAGGGAACATAATAAATTCTGGTTATGTTTTTTTGAAGGTTGGCAAATCTTAAGATCAAGTGATTTCCTCAAAATGTAAAACAGTATATTAAAATAGCTGGTAATACAAATATATATACACATACACATAAACACATACAATATACAATATTGATATCAAAAAGAAAATGGCCTAAATACATGTACATTAATATGAAGAGTCACACAGATGCTTCAAGTAAAGATTCAGCAACCATTGAAAAGGATGTATCTTTGGGATGATACTCAATGGCAAAGCACTTGGCTAACATGCAAGGGACCCTGAATAGATCCACAGCAACACACACACAAATACACACATATATACACACACACACATATACACACACAAACACACATCTTACTTGCACATCTAATATAGAGAGATCTCCAGAATAGGAGAACTTTATAGCTAAATATGACAACCAAGATACAAAAGCTTATGTATGATCTTAATCCATTTATGCAAGAAGAACATGTATGCACAAATACAGGCCTAAGTGAATATTCCATATAAGGTTATCTAAATTTGTAGCACGTACCAGCAGCTCTACCAGTAAGAAAGCTGAGGCAAGAAGATCACTTGAGCATTGTTGTCCATCCTGGGCAACATAGCGCAAGACCCTGTCTTAAACAACCTTATGCAAAAACTCACTTATATTTTTTGCATGAAACGAAAAATTTTAAAGGCAAGAAAAATGACAATTCAAAAGGGAATGAGCACTGGAGATCCGTGTCCCAGTCTTGGCATGTTGTTAGTAGAAAAGTCTGAGTAAATCATCACATTTTCCTCGTGCCCCAGTTTATCCACAAAATAGGAATAGCACCTTAGCCTGACACAGACTTTTTGACAAAACACCTCCCACCATTTAGCCCAATGCCCAGCAATTGCACAGTTTGGTATTTCCTTGAGAGAATGAAAGCAGGTCACTCAGGACTTATATCTTATGATCATAGCAATATTATTCTAAACTAGTTCCTAGCTGGATATGCCACAAGTATCCATAGGATAATATGTCACTCAGCAATAAAATTAAATTCTGGTTATATGCCACATTCTATAAGTCAATCAAAATAATTATATATTTTTTAAAACACCACATCAGATGGAAAATCCAGACCAGAAAAACCACATTCTATACTATTATATATTCACATGAAAAACCACATTCTATACTATTATATATTCACATGAAAAACCACATTCTATACTATTATATATTCACATGAAAAAACACACTCTATACTGTTATATATTCACATGAAAAACCACACTCTATACTATTATATATTCACATGAAGTTCTAGAACTTGGGATCTAGCTTAGTGGCGTACCATGCATCAAACCTTGGATTTTTTTTTAATTAAAGAATTGTTTATCTTTATTTTATGTGTGTGAGTGTTTTCCCTGAAGCCAGGTAACTGAACTGTATGTATGCAGTACTGGAGGAGGCCAGAAGAGAATATCAGATCCCCTTAGGAATGTAGTTACAGGAGGGGGTTGTTTTGAATGTCCCGTGTTCTGAGAACCAAATCCACGTCCTCTGCAAGAGCAGTTAGGGCTCTTAATCTGAGAACCACCTCTCTATCCCCTAAGCCATGATTTTTAACTCCCAGCACTGCATTAGCTAGGCACTCTGGCACACATTAGTAATCCCAGTGTTCTGCAGGTAGGGTAAGGGGATCAAAAGTTCAAGGTCATTGTCAGCTATGTGATAAATATATGGCCAGTTTAGGCTATACAGGACTCTGTGTCAAAAAAGTTAAATAAGTGAATATATAAATAAATGAAATTTAAGGATGCACACGCGCGCACACACACACACACACACTATTCTTTTCTTAATACTAAGATAAGAGAGACTTGACCATGAAAATATGTATTATATTTAAAGTATAACATTCCATGCCACTCCAAGGCACAATCTACAGCAGAACTCATTTGGAATCATTGTTCCCTATCCCTTTAACTTCTTCTAGCTATGCTAAATATGAAGATGTGTGAAGAATATGCATCTTCTAAATTACTTTTATACTCTTTTCTGCTAAATATTTGGTTGAAAAATAGAAAAGGGGTGAAGAAAAATGATTTTTTTTACAGTTTTAGTCTCAAATCCTGGTTGACACAGTTATCAAATATTTAGAAATCCCTCAGCTTTACCCTTCACGCGACCCAGGATGTTTTGGATAGACCGAATCCTGGGACTGTGAACGGTGTGTCTGAGGACGTGTGCTAGGAAATGGCAGGGCCGGACCCTCCCTCTGACGCAGGAGGTATCTCCACAAAGTGCGATGGTTCGAAGCTCCTGCGGGATGATGACAGAGACTAGAGTGGGAAGTGCTTTAGAAACAAGAAGTGGTAAAGGTGTGGCGGCCACATACGAAGGAACCCTGAGAAATGTCAAGGTACCAAAAGCCAGGTCTTCCTTTCCCATCTGTTGCCCAGCTGGTTTCTGATACTCCTTACCACAGACTGGGGGAGGGTAGCCCCATGACATAGTCTGGACTGTGTCTAGGGTGACAGCCCAGTGTGTCTGTCATGAGACAGAAAATCTGAATGCTGGGGGCTTCCTCAATCTGACCCGTGTTGGGTGGAGCAGCAAGCAGCCCTGCTCGTTTTTTTTTTTTTTTTTTTTTTTCTTTCTTTCTTTCTTCTGAAACAGGGTTTCTCTATATAGCCCTGGTTGTCCTGGAACTTGCTCTGTAGACCAGACTGACCTCAAACTCAGAGATCTGCCTGCCCTTGCCTCCCAAGTAAGTGCTGGGATTAAAAGTGTGCATCACTACTGCCCAGCTTCTTGTTCTATTTCTCTCTCTCTCTCTCTTCCTTCCTTCCTTCCTTTCTTCCTTTCTTTCTTTCTTTCTTTTTTTCTCTCTCTCTCTCTCTCTCTCTCTCTCTCTCTCTCTCTCTCTCTCTTCTTCCTTCCTCTCTCTCTCCCTCTCTTTCTTTCTTTCTTCCTCTCTTTCTTTCTTTCTTTCTTTCTTTTTTTTTGGGGGGGGGGTTTGGTTTTTTGAGACAGGGTTTCTCTGTGTAGCCCTGGCTGTCCTGGAACTCACTCTGTAGATCAGGCTGACCTTGAACTCAGAAATCTGCCTGCCTCTGCCTCCCAAGTGCTGGGATTAAAAGTGTGCATCACTACTGCCCAGCTTCATGTACTCTTTCTTTCTTTCTTTCTTTCTTTCTTTCTTTCTTTCTTTCTTTCTTTCTTTCTCTCTTTCTCTCTTTCTTTCTTTCTTTTTTGTTTTTTGTTTTGTTTTGTTTTTTTGGTTTTTTTTTTTTTTTTTTTTTTTTTTTTTTTTTTTTTTTTTTTTTTGGTTTTGGTTTTGGTTTTTTGAGACAGGGTTTCTCTGTGTAGCCCTGGCTATCCTGGAACTCACTCTGTAGATCAGACTGACCTTGAACTCAGAAATCTGCCTGCCTCTGCCTCCCAAGTGCTGGGATTAAAGGCATGAGCCACCACTGCCTGGCTTGTGTCCTATTTCTAATTGGGAAGATTTATTTATTTATGTATTTCATGTGTATGAGTACTCTGTCTGCAATGTATGCCTGCATGCCAGATATGGCAGTGAGATCCCATTGTAGATAGCTTGTGAGCCACCATGTGGTTGCTGGAAATTGAACTCAGGACCTCTGAAAGAGCAGCCAATGCTCTTAACCACTGTGCAATCTCTCCCACCCCCTACTATTCCTAATTCTAATGAGAGAGAACATTATCTTGTACCATCTCTGTCTCTGTGACTCAACACACTTTGTTAATTTTATTGTTTGGGGGAGGTTTTGTGTTTCTGTCTTTCCTCAGTACATAGCATAGCTAGCCTGCAACTTACTATGTAGACCAAGCTGGCTTCAAACTTGCAGTAAACCTCTGCCCTCAGCCTTCTGAGGGTTAGAAGTACAAATATGAGTCACCAAGCCCTCCTTAGTAAGCATACGCTGAAGGTTTACAAGAACCCAAAGTCCTTGAGAACATGGGCCATCATCACTGTTGATGTCTGGTGAGGGATTTTTCTCAAATACCTTCCACCACTGCTCTGTGAGTAGTATCATAAAGTTTCGAGAGTTCATCACTCTGCTCTTCTTTCTCCACATCTACTGAGGAGAAACAGCCACAGGTCAAGATCTCAGTTCTAATAGTGTGTGAGAGACATCACCCCTGACTGTCACAATAACACATGATATACCCACTTGTTAGGCAACCCATGACTGAAAGTTCTAGAATATGGCTTCTAGGGGAACACTAAGATGGACAGCTGAGGGTAGAGTTTATTAGGAGGGTCATTAACATCACAAACAGATGAGAGCCCAAGAGGCAGGAATTGGGGAGATCTCTTCTTACAGATCTTTCAGAAAAGAGTGGTTCCACAACATGAGTCTGGAACTAATTTCTCAGCAGGAGGTAAGAAAGGAAGAGACCATGTAGCCACCAATACCTGCTTTTATAGCAATAACCTATATGCTATGTCCAGAGAGGGTATTACTCTGTGTCAATACTCATTCCCCAGGTAAGCAATCCTTGCACCTGGATGTCTGTCAATTAAACTCACCAACAAAGTGAGGCTCTGTAGGCTTCCTGCCTGGTCTGGATTCTAAGGTTACAATCATTATACTTAATGTAATGTGTTATAAGTGGGTTGGATTGTGTACCTCAAAAAAGAGGCTACAATCCCAACTTTTAAGACCTCAGAATATGATCTTATTTGGCTGTGGGGTTATTGAAGACCTAAATAGATGGATGGGCTGAGGTCCTTCTGGAGTATGGTAGTCTCTTGATCAAGAAAGATTAGTGTTTCAGTGAAAAGGAAAATGCAAGGCTGGCCTTGAATTTGCTGCATAGCCCAGGAAGGTCTTGATCTCTGATCCTCCTGCCTCCACCCTTCAAATGTAGGGATGACACTGACATGTGTAAGCAGACACATCTATCAACACATCTGCTTTTAATCAGATTTTTTCATTTCCTGTACCACAACTATTTTTGATATTCCTAGAGTTTTAATTTAAACTTTTTTTTCTACTGAACACTCTTTGTGATTGGTTGCATACCCTACTGGTGTTTGATGTTTTATTTAAATAACTATTCTCAACTAGAGAGATTTCCCCTGCAATTTTTCTATTAGAAGTTGTACTTTAATAATACCATTTATGAAGAATTCTCCCCCTAATTATTAAAAGAGAATCTTATCAAGCATTCAGATCTGACTTCCAGTTTATAGGAAATGAAACCACCCAGAAACTCCACAGTGGGAGGCATTTTAAGGAACTCATCTGGTTTCTTCAACAAGCTAGTGGCACGGAAAAATGGGGGTGTCATTGTTATAAATAAGAAGAAACTTTTTTAAAAAGACACCCCAACACAATCTGTAGGTCCTGCCTATATGATGGTGTCAAAGAATGAATTATGAAAAGATGTTTGATGGAAAATGGAAATGGGAGAGAACACAGGAAGTCTCCATAAGGATCTGTACTATGGGCCAGTGATATGGCACATTGGGTGGATGCTGTAGAATTCTACCTGAATTCAATCCCCAGACCAACTTCCAAGAGTTGTTCTCTGACTTTCACAGGTATACCATGTAATGTATGTGCCTACAGTGTCACACATAAACACACACCATACACACACACCATAATTAATAATAATAACTCATGGTAAGGAATTGCCAGAGGAAGTTTAGCTCAGGGGACATAAACAAGGTCATGTGTTCCATCCCCAGCATCAAACACAGAACAATATTATCATTTTATGACTACTTTAAGTAAAATGCAATGACAGTGGTTATGTATGTTCTAATATTTTAGAGATACATAACTAAACACTTTAAAAAGTCTTCACCTTAAAAAGTGTCCTAGTCCCTAAAAATTATCTATAGCTTGCTTTTTCTTTCTTTCTTTTTTTTTTTTTTTTTTTTTGTTCTCTATTAAAATTTGATGTCCTTTAGCTGCATCTTCATTTCCTCTAAAGGATTCTTTCTTTTTTTAATATTTTTTATTAGGTATTTTCCTCAATTACATTTCCAAAGCTATTCCAAAAGTCCCCCATACCCTCTCTCCCACTCCCCTACCCACCCACTCCCACTTTTTGGCCCTGGCGTTCCCCTGTACTGGGGCATATAAAGTTTGCATGTCCAATGGGCCTCTCTAGTGCAGAAAAAATGGAATCAAATTTAGTAAAATCTTTATAGTTGACCAAAATTTAAATGACAAAATTTAGACAAGTATAGTATCATTTCAATGCCTTCTAGTCTCTGGTCTGAAAAGATCAGTTAGATTTTTTTTAATATTTATTTATTTATTTTATGTATATGAGTACACTATAGCTGTCTTCAGACACACCAGAAGAGAGCATCAGATCCCATTACAGATGGTTGTGAGATACCATGTGGTTGCTGGGAATTGAACTCAGGACCTTTGGAAGAGGAGTCAGTGCTCTTAACCACTGAGCCATCTCTCCAACCCTAGATTTTTTTTTAACTTTACCTTTTATTTCATTGTATATGTGCAGATATTTTTCCTTCTTGCATTTCTGTGCACCATTTGAGTTTCTGGTGCTGGCAGAAGGCAGAAGGTGTTAGTTGCCTCAGAACTGGAGCTACAGACACCATGTAAATACCGGGAATGGAACCCAGGCCCTCATGAAGAGCAGCCAGTGCTCTAACTGCTTATCTCTTGCTCCAGCCCGAATTCTTCATTTAAAACCTTTGTATGTCTGTTTATCTATGATGTATATGAGTACATGCACATGTACAGGTATACACAAACCATGGCATGCATGTAGATGTCAAGTGACAATTTCAGGTGTCAGTCTTCCTTTCTACCATGTTTGAGACAGGGGTCTCTCATAATTTGCTACTGCTCACCCCAAGTTAGCTGGTCCTTGAGCTTCCAGGGATTCTCTTATCTCTGCCTCCCACATCACCCAAGAAATGCTGGGATTGCAGAAGCATACTACTGCATATGGCTTTTTGCTGAGTTCTAGGGGTGAAAATTTAGGTCCTCATGCTTGGATAGCAAGCAACTTATCCATTTAGCCACTTCTTACTCTTACTGTTCTTTCCATCTTTGCCAAACAATTATCACTGTTCTGTGTAAATTGCTACCCACTTTGTTTCATAGACTATCAGTACCATCAGTACTGTTTATAAAACACACACACACACATGATAGATAGATAGATAGATAGATAGATAGATAGATAGATAGATAGATAGATAGATAGATAGAATGGTTTAATTTTCTTAAAACAAAATCATTTCAAGCTTTAAAAAAATGAAGCCAAGAAAAAGCATGCACAGATCAAGTGTCTACACAAAACTTTAATCCCAGCAATTGTGAGGCAGAGACAGGTGGATCTCTGTGAGTCTGAATCTAACTGGAGTGTGCATTGAATCCAGGGCAGTCAGGGCCACATAGTGAGAACACATCTCAAACAAACAAACAAACAATAACAACAAACAATATGACCAAGGGCTCTCTTATTTATGATTGCAATTATTTACCTGTCAACACATACCTAGGAAAATCAGTTAGCCTAACAGACATTGGGCAACCGCAGGTGTATGCACAGCAAATTATTTTTAATCTTTTTCTATTCTTCTATATTGTTTGAACTTTTGTGATGAGTGAACATTAGTGTACTAGTCAAAACAGTAAATCAAGATAGCACTTAAGTAAATAGTTAATTGAATACTATTAGAACAAACATCCTTCTTTCTAAACATTTATATGTGATAGTTATGATTTGTCTTAAGATAATGCTCAGAGAGAAACTCATTGGTTTAGTGTTCAGCAATTCTTCAGAAGTCATCTCAGGTCATCCTTTCGAAATCTTGTTGACAAAGATTGCTTCCCAAACTCTCCTAGGCCATACTTCTTTGACTCAAAATCTTTTTTAAAAATTTAGAATACTAAATAATGCTCAACATGAAACTTTTAGACACACCAACATGGTGTAGACTCAATACTGTCAGAGCTTCTCCTGCAGCTAAAGACCTTAGTAGAGATAATAGTTTGATCTCCCACCACCACCACATTATCCTGTAGAATTGGGTGATATACCCAATACCCAGCAGAAGCACATGGTGGAAATTAGTTTTCTAATGAAGACATAGTGGAGCTGACCATCCATTATCTACCCACTAGAAGCTGAAAGAGTTCCTGTATTAATTACTTTTCTATTGCTGTGAAGAAACATCATGCCTTCGCCAAGGCAACTTACTGAAAGAAGAGTTTATTGAAGCTTACAGATTCAGAGAGTGAGTCTACAACCGTTCTGCCTGGGGAAATGGCGTCAGGCAGACAGACATGGCACTGGAAAGGTAACTGAAAGCTTACATCTGATCCACAGGCTGAAGACAGAAACTGGTCATTGAAATTAGCATAGGCTTTTGAAATCTCCAAGCTCACTGCTAATGGCACACTTCCTCTAACAATGTCACATGTCCTCATTCTTCCCAAATAGTTCCACCTACTTAGGAGCAAGGATTCAAATATAGGAATCTATGGGGATCATTTTCATTCAAACCATCAAAAATTCAATTGTCATTCATATAAGGCTAGTAACCAACAAACCATCTCAAACCATCACAAAGCACTGGACAGGGAGGCTAGTTACCACTGATTTACATTACCTGACCCCCATTCAGTGAAGCATAGTGAGTTCCTTAGCCTCTACCCTCAGAGAGAACAAGGCAAGGGGAAGGAAAACTAGTCACTACTCTTAACACCCCCTCCCCCAAAAAAACACCAAAAACATGTTCCATTATGAGGCAGTGGAAGACATGACTGTCAATGTACCTTCCTCCCCTAGTATCAGCAGACCTCACAGCTGCTGAATATTCACTTATATATACAAGATAGAGGTGGTTAGACAAGATGTTAATTGGAACTTGTGTTGCTTCTATCCTTATTCCCTGGTACCTTCAAGGCCAGGCAGAGAGCTGATTCACATCCATGCATCAAGACACAAGGGCATAGAGATTATCCTACAATCATGCATGAAAAGAGCAGGGCACTGAGCTGATTTTAAATCTATATATTAAGGCAGAGAGATAAGTAGCTGATTAGAAATTAGAGGGTCAGGAAGATGGTCTTATGTTCATGCATGGTATCATAAGAGCAGAGCACTCTTCCTACAACTTTATGTGAAGGCTAAGGAAGCAAGGAGCTGATTCTATAATCACATATGAAGTCATAGGGGGCTCTTCCTAAACCCTTGCATAAAAGTTAAAGGGGTACGGAGCTGATTCTGTAATCATGCATGCAGTCATAGGAGCAGGGGGCTCTTCCTGTACCCTTGCATGAAGGCCGGGGGGACAAGGAGCTGATTCTATACTCATGAATGAATGCAGGTTGCAGACGGCTCTTCCCACACCCTTGTATGTATAATGTACCCTTGGAGACAGAGGAGAAATGTTAGGCAGCAATGCCACTCAAAGTGGTCATTGTGGCTATGGGAAAGCTAAACTTTATCTCCCTATCTGCAACATGGCAGAAGGAGGCATTGTGATCACCTGCACTTTCACCCTGTACCCTCTCCTTCACCAGAGACCTGTCTTCTGCTGGAAATTACTACGTGAATACAAAGTATTATTTTTCAGGTTTTACCAAAAATCAGTCACCATAACAAAATCAGGAGACTCAAAATAGAAATTAAAGAAAATATGCAACAACTCCTGATAAAGATGCATCAAATACTGGAATCTTCTGGCAAAGGTTTCACATCAGTCATAATTAAAAAAATAATGATTAAATAATTGCAAAATGAATAAAAATGTGTGCACTAATAACTTATTTCTCCTTCAGTTTTTTCGATGGCTCAGTGTTCATTCAAAAGCCTGTTGCTTACTTTCATGTATTTGTACAATTTGTAAGTTTAGTTTTATTGCATAATTGCCAGAGGACACACAATCTGAGATTATGATTTTCTGTACATATTGAAACTTGTTTTGTAACTTAATCCATGGACTATCCTGGAGTCTGTTCCACGGGGGTGGGGGTGGGGGGGTGGCAGGTAGAACAGCACAGTGTTAGATGCCAACTCCATTTTGTTGACAGTCGAGTTTGACTCTGATGTTCCGTTGTTGTTGTTGTTGTTGTTGTTGTTGTTGTTTGTGGGGTGTAGGGGCAGGTCTCAGGATGAGGATATATGTTCATTGATCAATGGATGCTGAAACCCCTCACAGCTGTATTGCAGCCTGTTTTTCTCAAAATTCTTCTCATTGAAATGGCTATACTATCAAAGTGATTCACAGATTTGATGCAATCTCATCAAAATTCTAATGTGCTTTTCTCTGAGCTATAAAAAGTTGAGCAGACAAACTTAAAAGCCATATGGAAGTACACAAGATCCTGAGCAGACAAAGATGTATTAAGCAAAAAGGATGAAAGCTGGTCACATCATTCTACCTGATCTCAAAGCATGCTACAGTAACCATGACTGTGCAGTGTCAACATAAAAACTAGTAGAAACTTCTAGAAATTTTCCATGAATCTACACCTTGACAAGGTGTCAAAAATCATATATGGAGAAAGATCAGTATCAATAAATAGAATTGACAAAGTAGGGTATGCATAAAAAGAAAAATAAAAAGTTGTTTAGCTTTAAAAAAGGTGTTCTAGATTTTTTATTATTTTCTTTATTTACATTTCAAATGCCATACCCTTTCCTAGTTTCTCCTCCAAAATTCCCCTATCCCCTCCCCCATCCCCCTGCTCCCCAACCCACCCACTCTGACTTCCTGGACCTGACATTCCCCTATACTGGGGCCTAGAACCTTCACAGGAACAAGGGCCTCTCCTCCCATTGATGGCTGACTAGGCCATTCTCTGTTACATATGCAGCTAGAGCCATGAGTCCCAACCACCATGTGTTTTCTTTGGTTGGTGGTTTAGTTCCAGGGAGCTCTGGGGGTACTGGTTAGTTCATATTGTTGTTCCTCTTATGGGGCTGCAAATCCCTTCAGCTCCTTGGGTACTTTCTCTAGTTCCTTCATTGGGGACCCTGTGCTTCGTCCAATGGATGACTGTGAGTATGCACTTTTGTATTTGTCAGACACTGGCAAAGCCTCTCAGGAGACAGCTTTATCAGGTTCCTGTCAGCTAGCTCTTGTTCACATCTGCAATAGTGTCTGGGTTTGGTGGTTGTTTATGGGATGGATCCCCAGGTGGGACAGTCTCTGGATGGTCATTCTTCCATTCTCTGCTCCGAAATTTCTCTCTGAAACCCCTCTCATGGGTATTTTGTTCCCACTTCTAAGAAGGATCGAAATATACACACTTTGGTCTTCCTTCTTCTTGAGTTTCATGTGTTTTGCAAATTGTATCTTAGGTATTCTGAGCTTCTGGGCTAATATCCACTTATCAGTGAGTGCATATCATGTGTGTTCTTTTGTGACTGGGTTACCTCACTCAGGATGATATCCTCCAGATCCATCCATTTGCCTAAGAATTTCATAAATTCATTGTTTTTAATAGCTGAGTAGTACTCCATTGTGTAAAGGTACCACATTTTCTGTATCCATTCCTCTGTTGAGGGACATCTGGGTTCTTTCTAGTTTCTGACTATTATAAATAAGGATACTATGAACATAGTGGAACATGTGTTCTTATTACAAGTTGGAGCATCTTCTGAGTATATGCCCAGGAGAGGTATTGCTGGATTTTCCGGTAGTACTATGTCCAATTTTTCTGAGGAACCTCCAACCTGATTTCCAGAATGGTTGTACCAGCTTGCAATCCCACCAGCAATGGAGGAGTGTTCCTCTTTCTCCACATCCTCGCCAGCATCTGCTGTCACCTGAGATTTTGATCTCAGCCATTCTGACTGGTGTGAGGTGGGAATCTCAGGGTTGTTTTGATTTGCATTTCCCTGATAATTAAGGGTGTTGAACATTTTTTTAGGTGCTTCTCAGCCATTCGGTATTCCTCAGTTGAGAATTCTTTGTTTAGCTCTGTACCCCATTTTTAATAGAACACTATTTGGTTTTCTAGAGTCCAACTTCTTGAGTTCTTTGTGCATATTGGATATTAGTCCCCTGTCAGACTTAGGATTGGTAAATATCTTTTCCCAATCTGTTGTTGCCTTTTTGTCTTATTGACAGTGTCCTTTCTACAATACCATTGTGCTTCCCAGTCAAGGCACAGCTCATTCTTCTGAGTGCTGCAGCCTGTGAGAGACTGGGCCAGCTCTCTCTCACACTTGGGGCTTGCTCACCCATACCTTCTCCATCAGGGCCCACTCCACTGCATTGCCCAGTTGAGGTTCAGGGTCCCTGAATGCTACACCAGTGAGGGAGCATGACTTGCTCTCCAGCTCTCATGACCCTGGGGCCCCGACTCCTTCGGGTGGCAAGAGACGAGGGGGCAGAGGACATGCCCAGGCCACCTCTTGGCAGAAGTGTGGAAGGGCCAGATCTCTAGTACTCTTGTCTTCAGGGCTGTCTTACCTGTGCCCCTCTACCAGGGCCAGCTCTACTGTGCTGCCCAGGCAAAGTGTAGGGCCAACTCAGCCACTCTCATGACCCCGGTACCAGTTCTCCCAAAGGCTGTAGGTGGTAAGGGGCAGGATGGGGAGGGCATCAGCCAGGCAGGCACCCACACCACCTCACAGCAGATGAGTGTTGGGCTAGCTTTCCCTCACTCTTTCCTCGGGGCTGACTCACCTGTACCCCTTCCATCTCCCTATGCCCCCACCTGTCCACCCCTCATTCCCACTACCTTGCCCCCACGTCATTTCTGCTGTGCTCTCAAGTCAAAGTACAGGGCCTGCTCTCCTGAGTGCTGCAGTTGGTAAGGGGTGAAGATAGTTCTCCGGAACTCATGACCCTGTGGTCATGGAGTGGGCATTCCCAATGGCTGGAGGTGGGGGGAGGGTGGGGAGAGAGATATCAGCTTGTGCTATCCCACAGCAAACAAGTGACAGGGTCAGCTCTCCCTCACTCAAGCCAAGGCTGTCTCACCCACACCGCCATGACATGTTCCACTTTGCTGCCTGGGCAAAGTGCAGGGCCTGCTTTCTTCAATACTGTAGCTAGTGAGAGAGGGAGCCATGTAGAGAGGGGTGGAGCCAGTTATACACAAGCCCTGGAAATCCACATTGTCCCCTGTGGCTGCCCTGACCAGGGATAACCCCATGTTCTCTAGTGGCGATATGATCCACAGACATTGACACCAGTTCCTGTCTTAGCATAGCAACTGACTCATACATGACCCTCAGTGGCAACTTGGGCTGGAAGATCACCATGGCCTGAGGTAGTCACCATGGGGCTGACCACTCAAGGCTACTCCTCTTCACCCTCCCGTTCCATCTCTTCATAATGCTCATGCTGCTCCACTTCTCTTTCTCTCCCAACTGACCACCACATGCTCACACATTGTGGAGGCTCGCACTGTAGGCTGGGCATACAGTTGACAGGCCCCTGGGTGACATCCTCCACCCATGCTGTGTGGAATGGCAGCAAGCAGGTATCTGTGACCCACCTGTCCCATACACAGTAGGGTAGGTCTGTGGGCAGCATTGCAGTTGGTAGGTCTCTGTCTTCCTCCTCCTATGCTCTGCTGCTGGATTTGACTTGACTTGATTTTTATGAGTCCTAGGAACAAGATAGCTTCAGCCATCAAGGCAGGCATCAAACTAGGATGAACAAAGGACTGCCAACTGCTCTGCTCTTGACTGATACAAGAACGCCGCCACCACCAAGGTGTCTCTTTGCTCAACTACATTCTTGATACCATCTTTTGACACAATAAGGTTTACATTTTGATAATGTCTAACTATTATCTCAGTTGTTCATGTTTCTAGTATTATAGTTAAGAATGATTTCCCAACAAAAGTTTTGAAACTCATACTTATGTTTGATCTTACTTAAAAATCTAAACTCTCCCTTGCATGGCAAATAGAAAGTAAAGATCAAGAGAAAACTGTAATAAAAGGCATGTAAATATCAATCAGTGGTGGCACAAAATAAATATGACTTTTTCTTTCTTAAAAAGCAGGAGTCTATGAGGGCTGGAAGGATTCTCAGTATGGATATCATGCGAACCCGCAGAAGTTCCAAATTCCCAGGCTTTACAACAATGAACAATAGATGACTCCAGGATTTGTTCCACCTACTGGTTCAGGCTCAGAGACACAAACTCCAGTCATACTGATAGTTGGTGAGGTCTGTCCTGACTCTGAAGGCAAGGCTAGGCTCTCTCCCCTACATCCTAGGTCCTCCCACAGCTATAACTCTGGGCCTTCCCTCAGTGAAGACTGGCTCAACTGAGGCCTTGTTTCAAGATGGCTTCTGTGTGAGGCCCTCTAGGTCCCAAGTAGGAAAATGGGATTCTTCTCTCCTGCTGACCCATCAGCCAGAGGAATCAGCTCAATCAAACCCACAGCTGGGTTCAGGGCTTGTGAGGGCTGTGGGCCTGTCCTGTGGTAGGACTGCCCATCTCTGTTCCTGCTCACCTTTGGAAACTGTTTCTTCCCCCTCTGCTTCCTGGGAAACTGCAGGGATGAGACCCAGGCTTCTGCTCACTTCTCTGCATCACACAACCCTCTCTTCCCCCTTTCAGGGACCCTTTCATTCCCTGCTGCACTTCTGAAGCTCTGTGATTCCTTTCTTGGGAAGCAGCCTGTTTTTTATTCACAAACAGGCAGTCTTTGGTTTGCCATCTCCCCTGGAAGTCCCCCCAGCCAGCATTATCTATGGAGTGAATCCCTGGACAGTCAGGACTAAACAGAAAAAAAAACATGTCTTTAAAAATAAGGAGGAAGAGGGGAAATAGGAGGAAGAGGAGGGAAAGAAGAAAAAAGGAGGAGAAGTAGGAGGAGCAAATACAAAGCTACAAAGATGTTATAAGGGTTTAAGAAGGGGTAATGGCCAGATGGAACACACTATTTCCTGGCCTGTCACACACTATTCTCCATGAAGCAATAGTAGTGTATACTTGTCAAAACTCAGAATACAGAACAGCAAGAGAACAAGACTCTGGTCTTCAGTTGACAACTGTGCCAACATTGGTTCATCTGTCTTGACATCTGTGTCACAGTGATGGGGAATACTGATGCTGACAAGGCCTCTCCCTCTTCCCCTCCTCTCCTCTTCCTCTCCTCCTTCTCCCAACCCCCCCTCCTCCCCCCTCCCCCTCCTCCTCCTCCTCCTCTTTTTCTTCTTCTTCTTCTTCTTCTTCTTCTTCTTCTTCTTCTTCTTCTTCTTCTTCTTCTTCTTCTTCTTCTTCTTCTTCTTCTTCTTCTTCCATCTTTTTCTTCCTCCTTCTCCTCCTGCTCCTCCTCTTGCTGCTCCTCCTCTCCCTCCTCCTCCACCTCTCTCCCATTCTCTCCCTTGTTCTATCTCTCCCTCTTGGCTTCTCTCATTGTCTTTCTCAATCAGAATGTGTGTATGTCTGTGTGTGTATTGAATGCAGAAGATGATTTTGTAGAAAATCTCTGTACTTTCCATTTAATTTTGCTGTGAGCATAAAACTATTCTTAAAAAACAAAATCTGCTAAAAATGTGACTGGTCATCATCAAAGTATTTTTAGGCTCCTGCAGGTGCAAAAACTGGTGAAGACAGCCAGCCCATCTCAGCATTCTGCAGTACAGAACAGGGGTCACCTTCGAGCATCTCCCCACAGCACAGTGGGGATTTTCTTTTTTGCTTTTTTTAAAATGGTTTTTGTGATGAAACATTGAGTCCTCAGAAGGTCCAGGGACAGAGTCAGCTAACAGCTGTGCACCAGTTTCCTGGGGAGCCTCACAGATGCATGGGAGCACTCAGACTTCCTGTTCCCAACACTACCTCCTGGAAGCCAGACCTGGGCCAGACCTGCTCTCACTCACCTCACGCCCTGACCACAACTTGGTTGTACACCTGCTTTTGCCCATTGTTAGTATTGATCTACTCCATTTTGTACATTTTATGTTCTTCCAGAGGACTTATTCAGACATCATGAAGGCATTCTGTCCTCCATCCTCTCTCTTTTCAGCCTTCCTAGGTCAGTGGTTTTTAGTCTGAGTGACACACATAAATCATCCAAAGAAATTGAACATTCTGGACACCAGCAGCAATTAATGGGCCAGTGGACAATTTTCAGCTTTCCAGATGACTCAGCTGAGAGGCCAAAGTGAAAAGTACAGGTTGTGATGAGCCCTTGACATTTCCCCATACTTCAATACTCTCCTCCAGCTAATCACAAAGACAAAGTAAGATGACCATATTAAAGATATATACGTATATTTATAAAAGATTTATACATATACTTACATACGTATAAATGCATAAAAAATTAAACTTCAATACCATATATAAAACCAAGTTGTAGACCATCATCACTCCTGTAACATCACCATCCCAAAGTCAGAAGTTTGGTCTCAGCTCCTGTTCAACTCAGAGTACCTAGGAGGAAGTTTCCAATCCTGTCTGCCTTCTCCAGGATCTTTCTTAGGTTTAGATGATGACAGGCTCTGTAAATTACCCTTTCTCTACCTTCCTGTATGAAAACCTATTATACTCTCTAAAAAAAGAAACTATGTAAATAATCTACCTTCCCCTACTGCCCCATTTTCCACAGCAAGCCAACTAACTTAGAAACAGGCTGCTCAAGCAAATTCCTATATTCTAAAACAATGTGTACTATGTAGCAGATACATCTTTATAAAATGTTACATTTTCTAAAAGGGGAACTCCTCTAAACAGATACGTTCCTAGGTACCTTGTTGTGATGGCTATTCCCATTTGTTGATTTGACTATATCTGGAATGAACTACAATTCAGAAGTGGGGTGCACACCAGTGATTGCCCTCATACTTGTCATCTATGAGACTCTGCTCACCTCTCCAGTCCCACTCCTCCACATACTCCTCCCTCCCTTGATGGCAGCCAGATACTTTAGTCCTGAGAACACAGCTTCCTGCAATCCAGGAGCCTCTATACTTGGTTGATGCATTTCAGGAGATATTCCCATTGCTACACATGCCTTTGGATTCATCTGGAATATCACTCTTTCCTAGGGACAGGCTATGTTCCCTCTGATAGAGAGGTTCTCTACAGCATTGTCACTCAAAAGACCTTCCCAGAAGCCACAACTACAGAGTGTAGCTGGTTCACAGTGGGCCGACTAGAAATTCTGCTAAGGTCTCAAGCCATCCTCCATGTCAGTTTCCTAGTTCCACATGTCATGTGCCAAGTGCCATCATGACATCCGTTCTTTTATTAGAATTAATCAGCAGATTAATGGGCCCAAAATGATGTCCTTTTAATTACCTCCTAACCTGCAGCTTCTTAGGAGCTTATAGTTCAGCAATGGACTCAGCTCTGTCCCCAACACTGAGACAGGCACTTAGCATCTGGTTAAATCATGACAAATTTTAACCCAATTTTCCCATGTCCTGTGAGCCTACACATAGTAAGGTGAAGATGTCTGGTCCAAATGAACTAGTGAACTTATAAAAGTAAATGGCAAGTCAGTTTTAGGCATCCTAGCTCTTGGGATGCAGAGGCAATAGGCAAAAACATGAAGGCAAGCCTGGTCTACAGAGGGACGTCCAGTCAACCTAGGGCTACACAGTGAAACCCTATCTAAGAAAACAAAAAGTATAATTATTAAGTATTATAATGCACTATTCCACTGCCTATTATAGGTAACAGAATCAATGGTGTCTTGAAAGCTCAAGATTCAAAAAAAAGTTCAAAAAAATCAACACAAATGATGTATCTATGGTAATATTAACAAAATTTATCTAGGCTCTTTCTATCAATCATCTCAATGGATGATTTTTTTTTCAGGACTCTAACAAAACAAACACCAACTGTGTCAGAAGGAAACGTGGTTATTTTAAAAACAGATCAGATAACGCATAAAAATAGATTTGTGGTTGTAATAACATAAAATTATTGACTTAGCTCCAGCTCAACAATGGCTACTGCTAGTATATCTGCTAGAATGGGGATTTGCATTCTGGAATATTTTCCACTGCTGAAAGACTCCTCACAAATAATCTTTCATTGCAATGGCCACTATCTGCCAAGGTGAGGGTGGAAATGATGACAGCAAATAGATGGGAAACAGACATCAAGAAGTTACCCAATTGTTACTACTGACAGTGTTGGAGCCCAACAGAAGACATGTTTTCCATGGAGTCTCACGAACTTTGTTTCGCAGACTACCACTAGTCATCATCTTGTTGAGTTTAAGCAAGTTTTGGAAAGTTTAGGAGGGACAGCTAGACAGATTCTCAGACCCTTTTACATCTATCCCACATCTCTAGGAAGCCCGAAGAACAGACCAGGCATCAAAACCTCAGAGCCCTGCAGTCACCAGGCAAGAATGAGAAAGGTGGCAGGAAGGAGAGTGTGGGAGAGGGTGGCCCCATCTAGTGGTCTCACTGATGTAGAACTCAGGCTGATGTTAATCTGTAGAAAAATCTACAAATCAGGGATGGCATTGCTAAAGCCTTGATTTGATGCAGAATTGCTACAAATTAAGAAACAGAAGTCACTGTAGTTTAAACACAATACACTTTTAGAGCAGATGAGGGAAGCTCCATTAGGCAAACCCAGAACGCAACTTTCCACTGTCTGACTTTACAAAACAAAACAAAACCTTACACATATTCATTTCCTAGAACTCTATAGAGCAGCACTGAGAATGTGGACCAAGAGCCACCACGCTGCTCTCCTTGGCTACCATGGGATGAATGTCTCTGACCTGGTATCAGGAACCACTCAGCCTGAAATAGACATTAACACATTCTAGCCAATCTGCTCTTTTCAACAATCAGATTGCAACAGTCTTTGTTAATTCTTAGCAAAACAAAATATTTTATTGATTTTGACAAACTGACCCATTGGGGAAGATGCTATGTCTTTCGGAAATGAATTTAACTATAAATATGGCCTGAAGACAATTAGAAATTTACAACTCAGAGATTGTCCCAACCTCTATCACACCTGCAAATAGGACTTCTCTCAGCAGAGAGCCTGTGTCCTGAAGGCGCTCCTTCCCCTTTCATGTCTGCATTGTCTCCTCCTAGCACCTAATTCAGAGCTCAGTCAGTAAGTTTAGGAGCATAAAGACAGGAGTGGAGTAGAATTAGCACTAATGAACTCAATCCCTTGGTTCATTATTTTCCTCCACTGCTGTCTGCTGGTCCATATTCACCATGATAACCTCTCCTGACATAAAACACCTATCCTTATCCTAAGATCAACCTCATAATAAATGTGTCATATTTTCAGAGCTATGAGAAAGCATAACCATCTATATTGGCAGCAATAGACTCTCTTCTATTTATCTATGAGGGCACCATGCTCCCATGATTTTACCCATTGGGAAGGGTAGAAGTAACATTTCAAGAAAGTAGATAAAACAGAATCAAGTGCTTCTAAATTCAGGAGGCCCCTCACACCAACTTTTAATTCCTATCCCTCTCTTAGTAATGGTTTTAGTAACCAAGAATAGAATAGTATTACCAATGATTACATTGACTAAGGGAAACACAAACTTCTAAAACGTTCATGTTTGAGAGAATCTCTGTAGTGAGCAGAGACACGGAGGTGGTGCAGATACCAAAATTAGGATGATGTTAATCTGAGTTTTGAGTATACACAGTAGAGGGTTACCCTCTCTGCTGCAGCTGGAAGAACCAACACAGAAAATCGCCTTGGCGCTGTAATGGGTGTGACTCTATGACATCAGTGACAGTCTCTATAAATCTCAGGCAGAAGGTCCCTCAGAGGGCCACTGGTACTCATTCTGCCCCTCAAGGTCTATCTTCAACAATGTAGATGTTGTCTTCAGCTCGGGAATGCACAACCGCTGCGTTCTGCAAAGCTTCAATCTTAGAGACACGGAAGGCAACCACGCTGCAGAGAGAGAAAGAGAGAGGGAGAGATGTTGAAAGGACAAGAGGTCATCTTTAATGTCTGATCTGAGCAGAACATTTATGATATATACTAAGGACTCCAGGAGCCCCACACACAAAACTATAACAGCAAACAGTACCACCCAGGGCCTTGGTATTAAGTCATAGAAAAGTTTGTTTAATAAGTATCAGACTAGCTAGGAATTATTTCAAAAAAAACCAGCTCATATTGGAATCCTTCAAATTACTCATGTAACAGAACGTGAAAGTGAAGTGGAAGGTCTAATGAGACTATAACTGCTATCAAACCAAGGTACCCAGTCAAGATGTGCATTTTGAGGCTGTGCTAAGAATCGGGCTGTAAACCTTTAGTAAGGGTTAGGAAGGCTTGGTGACCTGATAACCCTGAAGCTCGTGAAAAGGAATAAGGAAAGAATCAGCGCCACAGTGTTGTCCTCTGACCTCCACAGGTGCCATCACACACACACACACACACACACACACACACACACACACACACACACTCACACACACACACACACACACACACTCACACACACACACACTCACACACACACACACACACACACACACACACCATGAATGAAACAATACAAGGTTGATTTTTTCTTTTAAAGAGAGGGATTTGAAACCTGCATCGCACCTACATCCTCTAACATTAAGTATAAAGTAGAAACACATTTAAAACCGAAAAGCTGTCATTTTTTTTTCCTGGGAACTGGTGTCTGTGCCATAGTGACAAAGACTACTTGTATGACACACATTTGTTTACGTCATGTGAGCAAAAACATCACCTATGGAACCGAAGGAAATTAATTTGGGGAGAGGACTGCTAGTGTTGGTGGCTGGCCCATCCTGACAGCTATGGGAGGGGCTTCGCTTGGAGAGCTCATTCGCTCTCCCTGTTAATCAGCATACGCACGAGGGCTGATATCTGGGAGTATGGAACTCCTGGAAGAGCAAATCAGAGAAGACAAGAGACCAGCTTTAACTGTCGGTGATGTTATGACCTAGTAGAGTTTTGTCATTTTTACACAGTGGCTATCTCTCCTACTGAAATGTAGACCCAAAATGAAGGTCTCTAGCCGGCCACATAAGGGACACCTGTGCTGAGAATTATAAGGAAAAGGATCGATCCAGCTTCACTCTGCCTGGGACAGTCGCATATGTAGGGAGACAGAGTAGGGTCAAGACACTCAGGAGTCAGTGTGATAGATACAACTGAGGAAGCCCATGAATGTGTTAAGTAGTGCTTAGTTTGGCTTTCTTTCTTGATATTTATTTATTTTATATTTTATTGTGTTTATTTATTTATTCACTTGGTTTTGTCAGTGTCTCTCTAGGTTGCCCTGGCTATCCTATAACTCTCCAATATTTTCTTTTAAATGAAGTGATTAACAAGTCAACATTAGGGCTGAATTGATGACTCAGCAGTTAAGCATTCTCGTTGCACAAACAGGGGAAGCAGAGGTTGTTCACTGTCTCCTATGGTCTCCATGCATGTATACCTCACACCCACGTGCCTGTCCTCTCCCTGTCCCTGTCCCTGTCCCTCCCTCTGCCCCACCTCTACCTCCCTGACTATCCCTACCCCTATCTATCTCTCGCATATACAAATAATACATTTAAATTAAATATTTTTTAAAAGATACCTTACCAATACAGGAACAAAACTTCTGGACTAAAATGATTTTTCCTTTCAACTATGATATTTATTTCTTGTCCATTTTCAGAAGCAATTAGTTCGATTTATATTATATTTCATTTAGCACTTAGACTTCTAAGCATGGGCTCCTGAGGTTGAGGACTTGGATGCTCCTTTCCATTTGTGAACCTGTTTTCTAACCTGTAAGATGAGACTTAGAGCCGTTTGACCTTAAAGGTTTATTACTGTGAAGGGAAGGTATGACTGGAACTTAACAAGAGCTGACTCTATGAGGCACTCATGACGGCCTCACACTGTTCAAGACACAGTCTATGGATGTATTCTGTGATTGACAGAGACACAGGTGAGGCTATGGATGGCAGCCTGAAGGACATGGATTTTGACTGAAAGAAATGGCCCTGTGTACAGCCAATATTTAGCCCAGTGAAGGAAACTAGGTGGCTTTATACCAGGGAGGGAAGCCATGTGACAAAGAGAAGACACAGAGGACTTAGACTAGAGATGACTGAAAGATCATCTCAATTACAGTAAACTGAAGAACCTGTAAGGCAGACACGAGTGTAGTGAGTGAAGGGGCCTGGCCTGGAGCTGAGGAAACACTGGCCATGCCACAGTTCCACACCACTCCTCACCGCCTCAGGAATTATCTTCCGCTAAATCTTCTGCTCCCTTAAGGCTCCCTCAAACAGTGGACCACTTCACCCTGTCATCCCTATTTTACTTGCCTGAAAGGACCTGTCTACTAGTTTTTGTGCTTTGTTATATACTTTATCAGTTTTTAATCGGGTAGGTCTCAGTGAAAGAAAACTGAATAAAACAGGAGTGGATCAAAGCTACTCATTAAATACCAGCACCAGGAGGCAAACCCTACAATTCAGCATCTGTCCATAAGAGATTTGAATTCTAATTCTAATCTTGAGGGGTTTTCTGTTCCTGTCCCACCATAAATGCAGACAAATACAAATGTAGAAAAAATATTTCTGAGAAGTGAGGATAATAAGAAAGGGACCCCTTAAACTACATTTTGGGGTGAAGGTATACAATGGGAGCTAAGCATTAAGAAACACAGATGTAATCCCAGATCTATAGAATCCGAGGCAGGAGGATTGTGAGTTCCAGTTTGTCTACAAAGGCTACACAGGAAGTTTCATGTCAGTCTGGGCCACCGTAGTAAGACCCTATCTCAAAGTAACCAACAATGCAACCCATCAGTGAAGAATACTTTACTTGCAATAGAGAGCAGAGAGGGAAAATTTCAAGACTGTTAGTTCAAAAATGCACAGTCCATGCCAGCTTACCTTAGAGATGCTGACTTCCTTTTCATAAGTATGTACCCTAAATTGGGGCAGGGTGTGATAAGAGAAGTTGAAAAGAGAATTGAACATGTCATCAGAAACTCTCATCATATTTTCTTCCAATCAAAGATATTGTTTCTGTTTTTAACTGATTCCCTCCCTGGTAACGTTGGCTAATTCCTTCCTGTGCTGTGCAGGAAAGATCTTCTTATTCATTGTTTGGTATACTCACCCACCTAGCCTAAGTTGCTAGAAGGACATTGTAAATTATTGTTCACAGAACGAAACAGAGAAGTGTAGGTTTTTCTAATGGGCTGCAAGAGAACAAGTCCTTGAGGGGAGAATAAACAATCTTTGACTAGGGAAGGGAACACATTTGTGGCATTTTACCCAATATCTAAGTAATTCTCCCTATTAGACACTATCTGATAGATATCGCAGGCTAGCTTCAGACTTGTAGAATGTTGCGATTATAGCCACATGCCGCCTTAAATAATCATTTTGAATAAACATGTTTTAAGTAATTAGAAGACTACATCTTGAAATCTGACAGGCATATTCTTATTTCCCATTTTTGCTCAGTTGTGGGAAACAAGTCAGTAATGAGCTCACGTGCGGCATCTCGACAAGTCAACAAAGTGTTACACAGTGTCTGAATTACGCAAACTGGAATATCTCATGCAATTGCACAAACCCTCCTAGAAAGGGCTATGTAGGCCTGTGTGCCACCTGCGAGTAGTCTGCCCCAGTGTTACTCGTGGGACTTTCCCAACACTGATACTTTCTCTCCTACTAAACATGTTCCAAAACATTCAATACCATTATCACGGGAAAGAAACTAGATCCCAAGGGTAAGAAGGGAGAGAACTCATCATAGGTCTTAAACTAGCCTTAAAATCTCAAGCTATGAAAGGTCTGCAACCCTATAGGTGGAACAACAATATGAACTAACCAGTACCCCCAGAGCTCATGTCTCTAGCTGCATATGTAGCAGAAGATGGCCTAGTCAGCTATCATTGGGAAGAGAGGCCCCTTGGTCTTGCAAACTTTATATGCCCCAGTACAGAGGAATGCCACGGCCAAGATGTGGGAGTGGGTGGGTAGGGGAGTGTGTGGGGGGGGAGGGTATAGGGGACTTTTGGGATAGCATTTGAAATGTAAATAAAGATAATATATAATAATAAAAAAATACAAAAATTTTCAAGCCTATACAAAATCTCTCATGCCATAGTATTTGATTTCTTTTATAGAAAATATAAATAATATTTCCCTTTTACAAACGAGGAGGTTAAGAAGGAGCAGTGTTACCTAGCACTGCAGCTTATCCCTGTGTGTCTAAAACTTGGAAGGTGGAGGCAGGCACATTCAGATGAAGGATATTCTTAGCTACCTAATAATTTCACTGCCACCCTGGCCTACATGAGATCAACTTATATAAAAAACTAAACGCAAAACAAAAGCATGAAAAATTAAAAACAAACAAAACAAAAACTGGAGTTAACTGAAAAAATTGTCACTGATATTTAAACTCTGTGAGTTTTACAGAAGAGGGACCTTTGGAGACAGAGTAGCAATTATTCAAGATACTGAGCACTCACTGAGTACCAGAAATCATCTGCACTGCTTGTATAGACACATCCCTGAGAGAGTGATGGCTTACCAAGTGTCTTGGATCTGAGCATGGGAACTCAAAACCCCTGTGGCATGTACACTTGCTTAAAGGCGGTCAGAAGGACTGAGAACCCTGGCTCTCCTTCCCTGGGGACAGTCATGAAATTACTTACTGGTGATAGCCACGGTGCTCACAAGGAGCAGTAGCAGCAGGGCTGCGATGCAGATGCCAACATAGAAGCCCTTAGTAGGGTTTTTCTGCGGCTTCCCTGGAGGGATTGCTTCCTAAGGAAACAATAAATAAAATAACAGTAGTAATAAATAAGCAATACAAACCAAAGGGACACCAAGGGAGAGGAACAGAAAACACAAGATAGACCTTAAACCTAGACCTTCATCCTCACTGGCCTGCGGCTGGTCCGGAATATGGAGCAAGACCCAAAGATCTGAAGTGGTAATAATAGTTAGTGGGACTTGGAGACAAGAGAATTCAAAGTGTCTTCAAAGAAGATGGGAAGGTGTTCTATGTTGCTCAAGGTGTACATGTGTGTACACCCCAGTCACAGTTCTAACTACCTGCTTCATGTACATTGATATATCATGTATCCAGTTATGTCTGCTTTAATAGTCAGTGGAATATTTCATCAATGCATCATCTTATGATAATAAAAGAGAAATAAATAATTCATCTCTAACTCTACTTATTCTCAGTGTGCTCATCTGCTGGTCCTGGTCTTTCATCCCAGGATGCAATTCAACGTTACACATCTTTACAGATTTCCAATACCAAATGATAATCTTGAAGACATATACACACAAATAACATTATTCAGACTGAGCAGCTTATAGTTATGACTTTAGGAACATATGTAGTATATAATTTATATACAATGAAATATGTATTTATATACACACATACCAACAATTAAAGATCACGAATCAAAAAGAAAGTGAGGGTGTTATATGGGAAGGTTTGGACCAGGAGAAGAAAGGAGGAAATGACAGAATTATATTTAATAAATTCCTAAAATTAAAAAACTAAAAAGCCTATACTCATAGATGCAGTCTGATTAATAGCATGTGCTCAGACACAAATGCAGACTCTCTTCCTCTTGCAGGTGACCAGGGACCACTACCTACTGGAATAAGCATGAGACAGACAGGACATCAGCATAGGCCCTGTCATAGCTCAGCACTGATCTACTAGCCATAAGCAGACCCTGAGGCATGGGTTTAACTGCAGGAAGCAGACCTGAGATCAGGTCTTTGCCCATGTATGAGCCTCATCTCTGGATCACAACCCCAGCTCCTCTCCTTAGTCAGTGAGACCACGACACATTAGCTAAGCTCTGTGAGCTCTGTCTCTACAGCTACAAATGGCATGCTCAGTGGGGTTCTTGGGTAAGGTACTCTCAGGTGATTCATGCCAAATATACCAGGGAATATAGAAGAAAACAAGGTCTGTTCGTTATTCTGTCAGGGCCTTCTGCATCATAGGCTCCTCTGGAACTCACTAGGTGACAATGATGTTGAACCTCTGATCCTCCTGTGACACCTGCTGGGATCACAGCCCTGTCACCATGCCCACATGAACATCTATCTACTTCATAACATTTTCCTAATTCCTAATGGAAGCAAAGCCTATCCTTTCTCATTCATCTTCACGAATTTCCTTCAATGTTCCATGAGATAGAGGCCAGGAAGTTGATCTACTGAGTCAGGACCTATACTGCTGTTGCTAGGCATGGGGGAACACACCTTACTCTCAGAACCTGAGAGGTAGAAGCAGGAGGGTTGGGAGGCCAAGATCCTTCCCAGGTACAAAACAATTTCACAGCCAGCTTGAGCTACATGGGATTCTGTCTCAGAGACCTAAACACACATCTGAAAACAGTGCTGTGTGCTGCCGTGCATCGTTTTCAATGCGCCGAGTGTCAGTTTCATGTCTCAGAGTCCAGATTCTTCTATTACTTGTTTTGACCTTAACTCTAAATTGTTTCCCCTCATTACTAACCACAGCTGCTTCACTAGTGACTGAGGGCAAGAACCACCTCAGTCTGCAGGGCTGTTTAGTTTTACACCGAACCACACATAGTCTGGTCCCTTAGCAACACTGGCATGATGGTTTCTGATATTTAACCAGCATACACGGATTCTCCCCTATCTGCCAGACCACTGGGTGCTAATGTCAAGTAAGTCATTACATTTTTCAGAGTCAGGCTAGATGAAGTGACACAGGCCTATTAACCCTGCACTCAATAGGCTGAGGCAGGAAGATTATGAGTTCCAGGCCAGCCTGAGCTACTAAATAAGGTGATATCTCAAAGAAGGGGACAGTTATGGTAGCATCCACAACTATGATTTCAGTACTTGGAAGATAGAAGCAGTATGATCAGAAGTTCAGGGTCATCCTCAGCTATGTAGTAAGTTCAAGATCAGTTGGACTACATGAGACCCTGTCTCAAAAAACAAACCAAAGGGTCTTACTGTTAGCATCTACTTGTTATGTTCTGACTGTCCATAGATAAGGCATATGGCCATTGGTCCTATATAGATATTTCTAGCTCACCTTGAATGGTTTATGTTGTTGTTGTTGTTGTTGTTGTTGTTGTTGTGTGGGTTCTGGCAGCTCAAACCCAAGGCCTTGCACATCCCAGCAAGGGCTCTGCTACTTTCAATAGTCAAATATTCCTCATAGCTCCATATCTGGCTCTTTTCTTACCTCTAACCCCATTTCTCCTGTGCTACTTAGAAATATTAAAACAAACATTGTTTCTTCCTGAAGCCAAGAGGAAAACACACCACTGGTGAATTTATCTACCCTTTCAGTAGCGATAGAACTCTGGCAAGAACTCTGAACTGGAGGGCCTTAGATTGTTCTCAAGCTTGGTATAGAGAAAGTCTAGGGGAAAATCATACTAATCTGAGAATCTAAGACTTTAATACCATATGTGGAGTTTTGTTTATGGGAAAATCATCATCAGAGGACACTATGGAGAGTGGTCAGTGAGGAGATAAACAATATTAGAGGTCTCTAGATGAACTTTCTGAATTCAAACATTCTTTGTAAGCATCAGTCTCGTCATTATATATATATATATATATATATTAATATATTTATCTACAGGCTTTGGAATAGGTCTCACTATGTCCCAAGTTCCCTATTGGTCAAAGCTGGCCTTAAACCTCTGATCTTGTATTAACTTCCTGAGTCCTATGAATAAAGAATATACCATTATATCTGACTCTTTCTTTTCTTCTTTTTTATTCAAATATATGTGAACACATTTTACAGACAAAAAAATCTTTAAATACAAATTGATTCCTGAAAGATATACAAATGAACATGGCTAATAACTTCGGGAGGAATAAACTTACAGTGTGATTACTCCAGGTATCTCCTGAGGATGTCACAGTGCCATTCCAGTCTGCTCAACAAAAAAGGAAAATCAACTACAAATATAAAATATGGGGTTTTTCTTTTTACTATATCTGTAGATAATATCCACAAGGCCAGTGTGTTTTACACATTGTGAGGATTAGGACTTAATATGTCAAGAAAGTCACTGAGCATCAAATTTTGAACACTCAGATATTCAAACTACTTTTGAAGTCTATTTTGTAAAAAGAAATACAATGGTTTCATTGTTTCTGTGTGTCTATGAAGGAAATACAGCATCCTCTTTCCACTGAGTATCTAGCACATATAAGGGTTATAACATTCTAACAAGTAATCCTTTAACTGCATTTACAGATGAAGCCAATATCAGATGATTATATAATTCTAGTTTTTGCAAATGACAGACAACTCTGTTGGCAACCCTGCCCCTCCCAACACCCATACAATGAGTGGAAATACTGCAGGTCTGTGGGAGTCCCTAACAACCGCCAAAGCTGGCACTGCCCTTTGGATGACTCCTAGCCCTCCACCTTTCCAGTATTTATATTTTACTCATTGGCAGAGCCCTTCCAAGCAGCCAAAGGCAATGGCTAGGTTTAGGCAACATCTACAGTCTAGGCTCTGTTTGGCACGTAGGCCCTTAAGTAAGCCCTTCCAGGCATCAGAGTGAGTGACTCAGTAGGGTGAGGTTGAATCGGACAAAATTTGAATTCAATGCTGATCACATGCATTACAAAGTGACCTTCCTTCCTCCTCAAGGTCCTGACAGAAGCACTTAGAATGCACTCTTGAGCATTCAACACTGTGTTGGAAAACACAGGTGATATTATTATTGCTATGTGATGACGGAGCAGTGAGGAGAGTGAATACTGTGGAGTTCACTTTAACAATATTGTATCTCTAATGAGAAATGTCAACAACTTGTCAAAAGAAATGTATGTAGTATTGGTGGATAAATTGAAAGGTTTGTGTCGCCAAAGAAGAATTATAGAGTCTCCTCAATTTAGCAGTGACATAAATTACCATGAAAGAATGCAATGAGATAGTTTATAAGATTCCTGACTGATGGGCTGGAGAGATGGCTCAGGGGTTCTGAGAAGAGCACTGACTGTTCTTCCAAAGGTCCTGAGTTCAATTTCCAGCAACCACATGGTAGCTCACAACCATCCGTAATGAGATCCCGCACACTCTTCTAGCGTGTCTGAAGACAGCTACAGTGTACTTACATATAATAAATACATAAATCTTAAAAAAAAAAAAAGATTCCTGACTGACATGGCTATAAAGGCAGGTAGCGGGCCATGTGGTTACCCAAATCCCTTTCGATCTTAATTTTCTTGCTTTTCCAAAATGTACACCAACAGAGGGTTGATATGGGCACAGTAAGAACTTAGCCCAGGAGCCTCAATAACAAATAATAAACCAAAATGCCAAAGTCTCAACAACACCAGGAACACAGTTGCTCCAGTGTTTCCTCCACTCTGGAAACTGCTTCTTTGAACAGGGTAAGGTATTACATAGATTGATCCCCCACTTCCCTTTCCTTCTTCATCACACAAGGGAACAGTGGCAGACAGCTGTTCCTGCATCCTTGTTTGTTTGTTTTAACTATTTTCATTTTGTTTTTTCCTGTTTGAAAACTGTTCATACTAAGGATTTCCCTTTCAAAAGCTGAGGTCATTATTATCTAATCTTCTGGGCTCTATGAGTTGACTGCATGTAACTAAATTAACCAGTGTCCAGAAATGTCTGGGCAAAGATAGGTCACATGGAATAGAGGGAACCACAGATAATCTCCTGAGAATATTGAGTTACAAATGTGCACATGCAGACTCCTAGACAGCCTGATCATGTTTGGATGCTCCTCAGGGACGTATTAGCCATCTCTGAAACACAAAGGCATGTGACACTCTGAAAACTTGTAACTATTGTTGGCTTAGAGCTAGCTGGGAAAGATGGCAGAGTTCAGCATCACCTTATTTGATCAAGCAAAGTCATGCCACTACTATAGGTTTAAAGAGAGGAGATAGTACGGGATCCACCCAGAGTGTGGACAATGAGATCGAGGGTCAGAGTCAGTGAGAATGAGGGTCTTGGGGCTATAAGTCACTGGGTGCTGCTGTTGGCATACTTAATCCATCTTAGTCCATTCAGATTGCTATAACAAAGTAGCTTAGAGTGAATAAAATATAAAAAAAGAAATGCATTGATCAGAGTTCTAAAGTCTTGGAGTCCCAGAGTTGAATACAACATGGTTGACTGTGTAGCTGCTGAATGTCCTTTCTTCATAGCTGGTACTTTTTGTGTATCCCCAAGTGAAGGAAAAGGAAAACCAGCACCTTCAACCCTCTTATAAAGAATCTAATACCATGCATGAACATCTTCCTCTTAACGTAATGGTCTTCCAGATGCATCCAGCTCTTAATCTACTGCACTGATTATATCACTAAAACAAAGGAATTCATGGAAATACAAAAATTCAGACCACAATGCAACACCACAGATTTCCCATGCAAGCACAGATTGATAAAACACAGACAGAGATTCTTGGCTATATTGAAGGAAGTATTAGTTGCAGAGAGGTTAGTGTAGACACCAGAAGTCTGGGTTCACTGTTTTAAGGCCCAAAGGATTAAGCATGGTAATGCTCTTGGGTGATTTGGTTTGTAAAACAGGCACATGAACATAGATGTTCCAAAATCCTGTGCCTAGTCTTCCAGAGCCCTGGCACTGTGAGTAACAATGGCGGCTGTCATCATTTCTATTGATCAGCCCCTTTGCAAATAGGATTCAAGTACTTCATCACATTTCATAGCCATAATACTCTGTAAAATTTATCACAGTAAAGTAACCTTACATTTAAACAACCAGTGACATTGTTAATTGAACAAACAATAGAACCAATTCAAGATAGTGACATTTCTATAAGGCACACAACACTTAGCTGAGACAGAAATCAACCAGGATAGAAAGACAGAAGTAATCAATGGGCTACTAATGGTAGCCTGAGACTTGGAGAAGGAAAATTGGTAAAGGAAAATGGGAGGGCGGCTCCATTGTTTATTCTTCTGATGAAGTTGAGAAATCTCAAGAAACACTGAGATTCCTACTGAGGCAATCTATGCTACTGATAGACATCTAAACCAAGTTGGTGTAAGCAATAAACAAGCCACGCTTGTTGTCAAATGATGTAGAACCTCCCATTTCTAGCCCTTCTCTCCTAGTCATGACTATAATAAAGATCACTCAGTAGTCTCTATGACAACATGGTCAATGGAATAAAATTATTTAAGTATAACATTATTGTAAAACTAAATCTTGGAGCTTTGTTTCTAAACAAATAGCAGTGGTAGGATTGGGGCGGGGGTGTTACTTGTTAGCACTCCAGAGATTCAACTTGAGAGCCACCAACATCACATATAATTAATGTAAAGAAACCTAATGTCCCCTTCATGGAAAAGTCCATAGGCATGCCCTACTACATCTGATCCCTTTGCATCTCTTTTCCTAATAATCACTGTGCTTAGGATCTGTGTTAAATATCCACTGAGAAACCCTTAATTCTCTGTCACATTGATTCTCCCTGACATTTTTTTTTCTCAAAGAAGCCACACAGCCTAGGTTGGCAGAAGGCGGGTTCTTGTAGGGAAGGGGGCTCTTCAGTCTGCTGATAGAAGAGAACTCTGCCTCTGTTACTACAGGCACTGACAATATTAGATTTGTCTTGTAGCAGAGGGTGTGGGCAATTAAAAACCAGCTTTATCAGTATCTGGTCCTTCCAAGGGATTCAGGAAGGTGAACATAGTTACCTGTAGGAGTATGGGATGGGATTCCTGTCACCTCAGCTGTTGTCTCATGGGGACAAAATGTAGTGGGTTCTAGAAGGAGGGCACTAAAAAGGCTATTTCAGAACGTAGGAAATTAGTCTGAACAGGTGAGAGGGTGCGCCAGAGAACCTGACAGCTTCTGGAACAGGCGGAGGCACAGAGGCGCTGAGGCAGCACCCTGTGTGGGCCGGGGACAGCCGGCCACCTTCCGGACCAGAGGACAGGTGCCCACCCAGCTGGGGAGGCGGCCTAAGCCACAACAGCAGCGGTCGCCATCTTGGTCCGGGACCCGCCGAACTTAGGAAATTAGTCTGAACAGGTGAGAGGGTGCGCCAGAGAACCTGACAGCTTCTGGAACAGGCGGAAGCACAGAGGCACTGAGGCAGCACCCTTTGTGGGCCGGGGACAGCCAGCCACCGTCTGGACCGGAGGACAGGTGCCCGCCCGGCTGGGGAGGCGGCCTAAGCCACAGCAGCAGCGGTCGCCATCTTGGTCCGGGACCCGCCGAACTTAGGAAATTAGTCTGAACAGGTGAGAGGGTGCGCCAGAGAACCTGACAGCCTCTGGAACAGGCAGAAGCACAGAGGGGCTGAGGCAGCACCCTGTGTGGGCCGGGGACAGCCAGCCACCTTCCGGACCGGAGGACAGGTGCCCGCCCGGCTGGGGAGGCGACCTAAGCCACAGCAGCAGCGGTCGCCATCTTGGTCCGGGACCCGCCGAACTTGGGAAATTGGTCTGAACAGGTGAGAGGGTGCGCCAGAGAACCTGACAGCTTCTGGAACAGGCGGAGGCACAGAGGCGCTGAGGCAGCACCCTTTGTGGGCCGGGGACAGCAGGCCACCGTCCGGACCAGAGGACAGGTGCCCGCCCGGCTGGGGAGGCGGCCTAAGCCACAGCAGCAGCGGTCGCCATCTTGGTCCCGGGACTCCAAGGAACTTAGGAATTTAGTCTGCTTAGGTGAGAGTCTGTACCACCTGGGAACTGCCAAAGCAACACAGTGTCTGAGAAAGGTCCTGTTTTGGGCCTTCTTCTTCGGCCAGGAGGAGGTCCAAATACAAGATATCTGCGCACCTTCCCTGTAAGAGAGCTTGCCAGCAGAGAGTGCTCTGAGCACTGAAACTCAGAGGAGAGAATCTGTCTCCCAGGTCTGCTGATAGACGGTAACAGAATCACCAGAAGAACAATCTCTAAACAGAGTCAACTATAACTACTAACTCCAGAGATTACCAGATGGCAAAAGGTAAACGGAGGAATCTTACTAACAGGAACCAAGACCACTCACCATCACCAGAACCCAGCACACCCACTTCGCCCAGTCCAGGGAACCCCAACACACCTGAGAACCTAGACCTAGATTTAAAAGCATATCTCATGATGATGGTAGAGGACATCAAGAAGGACTTTAATAAATCACTTAAAGAAATACAGGAGAACACTGCTAAAGAGTTACAAGTCCTTAAAGAAAAACAGGAAAACACAATCAAACAGGTAGAAGTCCTTACAGAAAAAGAGGAAAAAACATACAAACAGGTGATGGAAATGAACAAAACCATACTAGACCTAAAAAGGGAAGTAGACACAATAAAGAAAACTCAAAGCGAGGCAACACTAGAGATAGAAACCCTAGGAAAGAAATCTGGAACCATAGATTTGAGCATCAGCAACAGAATACAAGAGATGGAAGAGAGAATCTCAGGTGCAGAAGATTCCATAGAGAACATTGGCACAACAATCAAAGAAAATGGAAAATGCAAAAAGATCCTAACTCAAAATATCCAGGAAATCCAGGACACAATAAGAAGACCAAACGTACGGATAATAGGAGTGGATGAGAATGAAGATTTTCAACTCAAAGGTCCAGCAAACATCTTCAACAAAATTATTGAAGAAAACTTCCCAAATCTAAAGAATGAGATGCATATGAACATACAAGAAGCCTACAGAACTCCAAATAGACTGGACCAGAAAAGAAATTCCTCCCGACACATAATAATCAGAACATCAAATGCACTAAATAAAGATAGAATACTAAAAGCAGTAAGGGAAAAAGGTCAAGTAACATATAAAGGCAAGCCTATCAGAATTACACCAGATTTTTCACCAGAGACTATGAAAGCCAGAAGAGCCTGGACAGATGTTATACAGACACTAAGAGAACACAAACTGCAGCCCAGGCTACTATACCCAGCCAAACTCTCAATTATCATAGAGGAAGAAAACAAAGTATTCCACGACAAAACCAAATTCACGCATTATCTCTCCACAAATCCAGCCCTTCAAAGGATAATAACAGAAAAAAACCAATACAAGAACGGGAACAACGCCCTAGAAAAAACAAGAAGGTAATCCCTCAACAAACCTAAAAGAAGACAGCCACAAGAACAGAATGCCACCTTTAACAACTAAAATAACAGGAAGCAACAATTACTTTTCCTTAATATCTCTTAACATCAATGGTCTCAACTCGCCAATAAAAAGACATAGACTAACAAACTGGCTACACAAACAAGACCCAACATTTTGCTGCTTACAGGAAACTCATCTCAGAGAAAAAGATAGACACTACCTCAGAATGAAAGGCTGGAAAACAATTTTCCAAGCAAATGGTATGAAGAAACAAGCAGGAGTAGCCATCCTAATATCTGATAAGATTGACTTCCAACCCAAAGTCATCAAAAAAGACAAGGAGGGACACTTCATTCTCATCAAAGGTAAAATCCTCCAAGAGGAACTCTCAATTCTGAATATCTATGCTCCAAATACAAGAGCAGCCACATTCACTAAAGAAACTTTAGTAAAGCTCAAAGCACACATTGCACCTCACACAATAATAGTGGGAGACTTCAACACACCACTTTCACCAATGGACAGATCATGGAAACAGAAACTAAACAGGGACACACTGAAACTAACAGAAGTGATGAAACAAATGGATCTGACAGATATCTACAGAACATTTTATCCTAAAACAAAAGGATATACCTTCTTCTCAGCACCTCATGGTACCTTCTCCAAAATTGACCACATAATAGGTCACAAATCAGGCCTCAACAGATTCAAAAATATTGAAATTGTCCCATGTATCCTATCAGATCACCATGCACTAAGGCTGATCTTCAATAACAAAATAAATAACAGAAAGCCAACATTCACATGGAAACTGAACAACACTCTTCTCAATGATACCTTGGTCAAGGAAGGAATAAAGAAAGAAATTAAAGACTTTTTAGAGTTTAATGACAATGAAGCCACAACGTACCCAAACCTTTGGGACACAATGAAAGCATTTCTAAGAGGGAAACTCATAGCTATGAGTGCCTTCAAGAAAAAACGGGAGAGAGCACATACTAGCAGCTTGACAACACATCTAAAAGCTCTAGAAAAAAAGGAAGCAAATTCACCCAAGAGGAGTAGACGGCAGGAAATAATCAAACTCAGGGGTGAAATCAACCAAGTGGAAACAAGAAGAACTATTCAAAGAATTAACCAAACGAGGAGTTGGTTCTTTGAGAAAATCAACAAGATAGATAAACCCTTAGCTAGACTCACTAAAGGGCACAGGGACAAAATCCTAATTAACAAAATCAGAAATGAAAAGGGAGACATAACAACAGATCCTGAAGAAATCCAAAACACCATCAGATCCTTCTACAAAAGGCTATACTCAACAAAACTGGAAAACCTGGACGAAATGGACAAATTTCTGGACAGATACCAGGTACCAAAGTTGAATCAGGATCAAGTTGACCTTCTAAACAGTCCCATATCCCCTAAAGAAATAGAAGCAGTTATTAATAGTCTCCCAGCCAAAAAAAGCCCAGGACCAGACGGGTTTAGTGCAGAGTTCTATCAGACCTTCAAAGAAGATCTAACTCCAGTTCTGCACAAACTTTTTCACAAGATAGAAGTAGAAGGTATTCTACCCAACTCATTTTATGAAGCCACTATTACTCTGATACCTAAACCACAGAAAGATCCAACAAAGATAGAGAACTTCAGACCAATTTCTCTTATGAACATCGATGCAAAAATTCTTAATAAAATTCTCGCTAACCGAATCCAAGAACACATTAAAGCAATCATCCATCCTGACCAAGTAGGTTTTATTCCAGGGATGCAGGGATGGTTTAATATACGAAAATCCATCAATGTAATCCATTATATAAACAAACTCAAAGACAAAAACCACATGATCATCTCGTTAGATGCAGAAAAAGCATTTGACAAGATCCAACACCCATTCATGATAAAAGTTCTGGAAAGATCAGGAATTCAAGGCCAATACCTAAACATGATAAAAGCAATCTACAGCAAACCAGTAGCCAACATCAAAGTAAATGGAGAGAAGCTGGAAGCAACCCCACTAAAATCAGGGACTAGACAAGGCTGCCCACTTTCTCCCTACCTTTTCAACATAGTACTTGAAGTATTAGCCAGAGCAATTCGACAACAAAAGGAGATCAAGGGGATACAAATTGGAAAAGAGGAAGTCAAAATATCACTTTTTGCAGATGATATGATAGTATATATAAGTGACCCTAAAAATTCCAACAGAGAACTCCTAAACCTGATAAACAGCTTCGGTGAAGTAGCTGGATATAAAATTAACTCAAACAAGTCAATGGCCTTTCTCTACACAAAGAATAAACAGGCTGAGAAAGAAATTAGGGAAACAACACCCTTCTCAATAGCCACAAATAATATAAAATATCTCGGCGTGACTCTAACGAAGGAAGTGAAAGATCTGTATGATAAAAACTTCAAGTCCCTGAAGAAAGAAATTAAAGAAGATCTCAGAAGATGGAAAGATCTCCCATGCTCATGGATTGGCAGGACCAACATTGTAAAAATGGCTATCTTGCCAAAAGCAATCTACAGATTCAATGCAATCCCCATTAAAATTCCAACTCAATTCTTCAACGAATTAGAAGGAGCAATTTGCAAATTCATCTGGAATAACAAAAAACCGAGGATAGCAAAAACTCTTCTCAAGGATAAAAGAACCTCTGGTGGAATCACCATGCCTGACCTAAAGCTTTACTACAGAGCAATTGTGATAAAAACTGCATGGTACTGGTATAGAGACAGACAAGTGGACCAATGGAATAGAATTGAAGACCCAGAAATGAACCCACACACCTATGGTCACTTGATCTTCGACAAGGGAGCCAAAACCATCCAGTGGAAGAAAGACAGCATTTTCAACAATTGGTGCTGGCACAACTGGTTGTTATCATGTAGAAGAATGCGAATCGATCCATACTTATCTCCTTGTACTAAGGTCAAATCTAAGTGGATCAAGGAACTTCACATAAAACCAGAGACACTGAAACTTATAGAGGAGAAAGTGGGGAAAAGCCTTGAAGATATGGGCACAGGGGAAAAATTCCTGAACAGAACAGCAATGGCTTGTGCTGTAAGATCGAGAATCGACAAATGGGACCTAATGAAACTCCAAAGTTTCTGCAAGGCAAAAGACACCGTCAATAAGACAAAAAGACCACCAACAGATTGGGAAAGGATCTTTACCTATCCTAAATCAGATAGGGGACTAATATCCAACATATATAAAGAACTCAAGAAGGTGGACCTCAGAAAATCAAATAACCCCCTTAAAAAATGGGGCTCAGAACTGAACAAAGAATTCTCACCTGAGGAATACCGAATGGCAGAGAAGCACCTGAAAAAATGTTCAACATCCTTAATCATCAGGGAAATGCAAATCAAAACAACCCTGAGATTCCACCTCACACCAGTGAGAATGGCTAAGATCAAAAATTCAGGTGACAGCAGATGCTGGCGAGGATGTGGAGAAAGAGGAACACTCCTCCATTGTTGGTGGGATTGCAGGCTTGTACAACCACTCTGGAAATCAGTCTGGCGGTTCCTCAGAAAATTGGACATAGTACTACCGGAGGATCCAGCAATACCTCTCCTGGGCATATATCCAGAAGAAGCCCCAACTGGTAAGAAGGACACATGCTCCACTATGTTCATAGCAGCCTTATTTATAATAGCCAGAAACTGGAAAGAACCCAGATGCCCCTCAACAGAGGAATGGATACAGAAAATGTGGTACATCTACACAATGGAGTACTACTCAGCTATTAAAAAGAATGAATTTATGAAATTCCTAGCCAAATGGATGGACCTGGAGAGCATCATCCTGAGTGAGGTAACACAATCACAAAGGAACTCACACAATATGTACTCACTGATAAGTGGATACTAGCCCAAAACCTAGGATACCCACGATATAAGATACAATTTCCTAAACACATGAAACTCAAGAAAAATGAAGACTGAAGTGTGGACACTATGCCCCTCCTTAGAAGTGGGAACAAAACACCCATGGAAGGAGTTACAGAAACAAAGTATGGAGCTGAGATGAAAGGATGGACCATGTAGAGACTGCCATATCCAGGGATCCACCCCATAATCAGCTTCCAAATGCTGACACCATTGCATACACTAGCAAGATTTTACTGAAAGGACCCAGATGTAGCTGTCTCTTGTGAGACTATGCCGGGGCCTAGCAAACACAGAAGTGGATGCTCACAGTCAGCTAATGGATGGATCACAGGGCTCCCAATGGAGGAGCTAGAGAAAGTACCCAAGGAGCTAAAGGGATCTTCAACCCTATAGGTGGAACAACATTATGAACTAACCAGTACCCCTGAGCTCTTGACTCTAGCTGCATATGTATCAAAAGATGGCCTAGTCGGCCATCACTGGAAAGAGAGGCCCATTGGACACACAGACTTTGTGTGCCCCGGTACAGGGGAACGCCAGGGCCAAAGGGGGGGAGTGGGTGGGTAGGGGAGTGGGGGTGGGTGGGTAAGGGGGACTTTTGGTATAGCATTGGAAATGTAAATGAGCTAAATACCTAATAAAAAATGGAAAAAAAAAATAAAATAAAAAAGACCCTCATCCTAGCTGCCTGCAAGTCAGTATTCTGCTAGTAGCCTTCAGATGAAGATGTAGAACTCTCAGCTCTTCCTGCACCATGCTGGCCTGGATGCTTCCACCTTGATGATAATGGACTGAAAGTCTGATCCTGTAACCCAGTCCCAATTAAATGTTATCCTTGTAAAAATAAAAAAAAAAAAATAAATTGCTTTCTTTTGGATCTCAAAAAAAAAAAAAAAAAGGCTATTTCAGTTGTGAAGCAGGTTGTCAATGACCAAGGAAAATGGAAACCGAACTTAACGCAAAAGTTACCATCACCTTCCCACACTGCCTCCCCTAACCTTCTTAAGCAGTAATGTCTCCTTCCTATCCATTTCTGCACTTGCTGACTCCTCTTAGAAATGTATCCAGACTATCCTGGGGCCTAGCAAACACAGAAGTGGATGCTCACAGTCAGCTATTGGATGGATCACAGGGCTCCCAATGGAGGAGCTAGAGAAAGTACCCAAGGAGCTAAAGGGATCTGCAACCCTATAGGTGGAACAACATTATGAACTAACCAGTACCCCGGAGCTCTTAACTCTAGCTGCATATGTATCAAAAGATGGCCTAGTCGGCCATCACTGCAAAGAGAGGCCCACTGGACTTGCCAACTTAATATGCCCCAGTACAGGGGAACGCCAGGGCCAAAAAGGGGGAGTGGGTGGGTAGGGGGTTGGGGAGGTGGGTATGGGGGACCTTTGGGATAGCATTGAAAATGTAAACGAGGAAAATACCTAATAATAAAAGAGAAAAAAAAGAAATGTATACAGAGATGGTCACTGTCTGTAGTTGTTTCACGATCCTAAACAAGTGAGCTCTATGTTCTCAAACTTTAGATGTTATCAGTCTTCAGAATTGTTTTAACCCCTTCCCTTCTAAATTCATAAACACATGTGGAACATACAATCAATACTAACACAGAGAGAACAGAATACTCAGCTAAGATCGGGATTAAAACAAGCAGTATTTGACTCTCTAGGAAAGAGCCTGGAAGTTTCTCACTCCAGTCTTCACTACAGGCCTTACTTACTCCAGGTCAAGATTATTCCCACTTTGTTGCAGGGAGACGTGCTCACTGCACAATATGGAGTAGACACACTGTTCTGTCTCAAAGTCCTTCACAAGGTAGCCATTTCACTCATGAAGATTCCTGCCCTGCAAGCTGTCTCACCTTCTAGAATTTTCTTTTATCCTTCTCTCTTTAAAAACAAAGAAACAATTCTTTATGACTCTTTGATTGGTTAAGTGAGTGACCAATTGAAGCCAGCTCTCCTCTCTCCCCTTCTCCTAATTCCTTTACTGAGAATACTTTCTCATTATCTAATTTATCTTCCATTTCTCCAAGGCTTTGGAGAGAGAGTTCCAAAGGTTCCCACGTGGAACTCTCCAATACAGCCTGTATTTCCCTTTCTCCTCCTGGAGTCCCTACAGGTTCCTCAACAATGGCACAATTCACATGAAATGCTGAGCACTTGCCTCTCTGTGAGTCCAATAAATGCTTCCCTTCTCAGAACGACAGAGGGTCTTAGAGGAAGTTGCTTGAGGCCACACAGGAATTCTAAAGCTGAGCTTCCTCAGGACCCCTGAGGGGTCTTCCTGGATGCCCTACCTCACTACAACCTGATGCTCACATTTGAACAATGCCCCCCGTTCTGCACTCTTGTCTTGTTTTACCCTAATACTCAAGCATCGAAAATGATGTGGCTGTCCTTCTGAATTAAAAACGGGACAGCACAGATGTTAGATGGTTGCATGCCTGCCATTTCTTTCTCAGTAAAAGGCATCGTGAGCTTAACTTGTTTCCCCAGCCCGGGTCACTTTTCTCCACTGGACTTACACCCTCACATCACATATTCCATGAACAGAATCTAGGGCAGCCAGGATGAGCACAAGAAGTGGGTGTGAAGATGTGTGTCCTTTTCTTACACTAACCTGGTTGTTTGTCTTCTCTACGGGCTGCACAATTCAACTCACAACTGCAATTCTTTAGGAAGCTAACAATACAACAAATAAGATTACACTAACACCACTCCCAAGAGGCCCTATGGACAGATGAGCCAACACTTCTCTTCTAAATCTCAGGTTTCAATGAAGTCAGTAACTTATCCATGTTCTCCAAACTCAGCCCATGGGCTCATCCTCCAAAGCACCAAAAGCTAAGAACTGAAAAGTTCTGTCCATCCTGAGAGTCTCATAGTCCTTAGCGTGTGCAGCTGCCTGGAACAAAGTGGATTTTCTCACAAATCCCATTCTCTAAAATCCTAGGTAAAGCCTAGAGGCCTCTGCAAGCTCAGCCTGTCACCCAGTCCTTCAGGACTCTGCTGCTTGAATGTATCTGCAGGCCAAGAGACAGGAGGGAAAGCAATACCTGCCATCAGTTTCCTCTATCTAAAACAGCTCTGAGGTTTCTGCTGCTTGTCAGAATGGAGACATACCTCACAGCATGGACGGGGTTTAGGAAGCTTTGAGAACCTCTCCAACAGTGATTGTTTCACTCCTAGATGTAGAAGGTTTGACCTAACCTTGCCTCCAAGATGAGAAGATTTTTCCGTTCTTAAGTCACGTTACTACCCATCAATATTGACTCTGAACTCTTACCTGTAGGCAACTTGAAATGTGGACTACATAGCCTCACTCAAAAGCATGAGCAGGTTAAATGGGTTCCTAAAACCTTCAAATTCGATGTGAGCTTTTTTCACTCCAAGGATATATTGTGCACTTTTCATGCTGCATGAAGGAATTAAAAGATGCTAAAGCCAATCCTTACTGGGCATCCACTGCCTCTTTTTAAAGGGGGTGTTCTGAAGCCTTTTTCCCGTTGGTATGTGAAAACAGAACAAATTGTACAAGTATTTGTGTCCACAACAGGAGGCCTGACCCTGGAGTTAAAAGAACCAGCTCTGACTCAAATAAACAGGGACAGAGTCTCAGCCACTTTCTAGCTTCATAACCCCACCATCAAATTTATGACAGATCCTGTCACTATACAATAGGGACAGACCCCAGTTGTCTGAGAACAAACATGGTGTGATAAAACATGTAGACTCCTGCCCAGTGCTCAGGAAACACACACTAACCGTTAGCATCACTGAACTATGGTCTCAGCTGGGTGGGACAATTTCAGAATGGACACAATGATCCACAGTGGCCCTGGTTCTCAGTCATTCCCTATTTCTTCATCAGAGAGTCATGCCCAGCTGGACCAGATTCCCACCATCCTCATCAACCTTTCTAGGTCTATGATCCACCTACATCTGGCTACTAGTGAATGCCCTGGGGATTTGATCAAGAGAGTCGGTGCCCTCCATCTTCAAGTTGTAACACAACCGTGTGTGAATACAGCTTGAGCCTGAAAAATCACAGGCCTGGTAACTGTTATTTGGGAGAACTGTCTGTGTGTCCTACCTTCTCTTATAAGAAGGACTCTGAACCCTAAAACACATTGGGTTTTACCTGGTTTGTGAGTCCATGTGTGTGTAGATGTTGGAGGAGTGGAGGTAGAGACTCTGGTTGATGTTGGTACATGTGTGGATCTTGTTGAAATAGTCGTGGGTCTTCCTGTAGCTGTGGGCCTTGTAGTTGTGGGTCTTCTTGGAGGACGTGTGGGAATCTCTGGATTTGGAAATCAAGATGAGAAAGCAAGGATGAGTCAGGCAAGAAGTGACAAGAGCTTCGACTATAGCACCTGCGAGAGGCTGTGACCAGGCAGAGGCTCCGCTCCTGAACTTCTTATCGACTAGGATATGGCAGGGTGGGGCAATGGAGAGAGGCTCACGAATAGGAGGCAGCTGCACTGACAGCATGCATGAGAACAGGGCCCGGGTTTCCATGGAAACACTTTATGATTGACAGGTGTCAGCTCCTCAGATCTCTCTAAGCATCTGTGAGACTGAGGAGGTATAGGGGCTGGGACTCCCCTCAGTGGTGACTGACTTCACCCAGTTTCAAGTCCAGCATGCTCATTCCAGTCAGCCCTGAGAAGACACACACTATAGCCCTGCCTCTTAGCATGCAGATTCCATACAAGGGCCATCAGAAAGGGATTTGTATATTTGATAATGAGTGACATTGTCTTAAACAGTTTCTTCCAATCTAAAGGAGACACGGTGAGTATCCCCTATCCAAAAATACTTGGGATCAGGAGTTTCAGAATTAAAATCTTTCTTAGCAATTTGGAATATTTGCATATAGAAAGTATCTTATTGGTAGGGCACAAGTATAAACATGGATTGAGGTAGCATCCACATGCCTTCTTTATATAGATAGCTTAAGGTAAGGTTATGACTGTGGATAATTCTGCACAGGATAGTTCCATGGTGTCGAATTTTGCAGATATATTATCAAGTCCATGCTCAAAAGGTTTCAGATTTGGGAGCACTGCACACTGGGGGTTTTGGATTAGGCATGGTCAGCCTGCAACTTACAAACCAACAGCATCAGACTTGCCAGTAGCATGCAGATAGCTACTGATGGTCTCAGTGTGCAGAGTTCCAAGATAGAGCAGAGGCAAAATGGTGCTGGAAGGGAACAGTCAGTGAAGCACTCAGGCTCCTTTGTGTCAGCAGACCTGTGGTCTCTAAGTAACCTGCCTGTCCTCACTGCCCAACCTAAGAGCTAAAGCTCGGGAACAAGCAACAGTTGCTTTGTGGGAGATACACTGAAATCCCTTAATCCAGTGTGTTTTTACCTTGAAATAAAGAAAAAAAAAAAACCCTAAAGTGTCTCTACTATGTGTACGGAAGTAGTGAGAGTAGAGCCCTCCTTTTAGTTTTAACGCATTTATTCGATGCACGTATCTGTGTCTTTGTGTGATGTCAGGTATATGGATGGGAAAGTGCAAAGGAGCTGATGGGGGTCCTGGGAAGCTGAGGAAGCCCAGTGTGCTTAGCCCTGAGAGAATGTCCACTTGGTTGTTAAGATGAAACAGCTGCTGGCTCACTTGTAGACTCCCTGGGTGGTCACACAATGGCTTCTTAAGCACTCATGCTTTGTCAAATTTTAAGCTTTATAAAAGCTTCAATTAATTAACTGAAATTAGTAGCTATATGCTATTAAGCATGCTTACAAGCCTGACCACCTGACTGAGAACCCTAGGGCTCACATAAAGGAATAAAGAGATAGATACCAACTGTTCAAATTTGCCCTCTGAAAAACACATTATGGTATACATACCAACCACACAATCATTCACATATATCCACGTGATAATAAATACAGTTTTAAAAATCAAATAAAACATAAAAAGAAGTGAATAGATGATTGAATAACAAAGTGTAGAATCTGAGAGACTACAGAATAATGATTTAATTAAAAATTACAGAAAAAGGTTATTATTGATGTCTTTTGTCAGTGTGAACCCTTAGCAAACGCAAGCCAGAAAGTCCTCAGAAATTCACTTTTTTAGTCAATGCAAGAAAACTAGGATATCTACAACAAAAAGCAAAGTGTAAAGCTGGGAGGCTGTGGCTCATGCCAGAACTCAGGAGACAGAGCTCTGTGAGTTCGAGGCCAGCATGGTCTATAGATCCTGGAGAGCCAGAGCTACACAGAGAAACCCTGTCTCAAAAAAACCCCAAAACCAAAACCAAACACACACAGAAACAGACAGAGAGAAAGAGACAGAGACAGAGAAACAGAGACACAAAAAGAGAGAGAAAGAAAGAGGGGGAGGGAAAGAGAGAGAGGGAGGGAAAGAGAAGGAGGGAGAGGGAGAGAAACATAATAATGTAATAAGTCCAGATTCAGGGCTTTCATGACCTTTTTACTGTTAGAGCATGGGCTTGCCCTTCAGACCAGATCCCAATCTGAAAAGATCCAGCCACACCTCCCTGACACTGGGCTGAGACACAGTTAAGCACTCTGCTCTGTGTCCTAACAGCAGTCCCCCGATTTGTTGACATAACCAAGACTTGGCTGCTCTGTACTCTGTCACTTGTGCTATGGTGAACTAAATCATATGACAGGATGCTCACTTCCATGACTAAAAGGTTATAAAAGTCAGACTTGCCCTGCGCTCTGGGGATTGGACTCAGATCCTCAGGAGGGCTGCTAAGATCATTTTGAAGGCTGTTGTCTGAAGAGGATGCTCTGACTGCCCTGCCTTTCCAGCCATGGCAGCAGTCTCTCGCTCTTCCTCCCCTAGCATGCTCTCATTATTGCTCTTAATAAAGTTTCTCTCCAGGTTTTACAGAGAAGCCTCCCCTTCCTTCTCAGCCTCTTCATATCCTGACAAGATATGAACTCATACAGTGAGTGTAGGTGTGTTGTTTCTGTCAAATGTTCTCCCTCCCAACTTTGGCTCTGATTGTGGCCTTGAGGCTTCCTCGTTCAAATAAAGTTCATTGGAGTAAATTGTATGTCAGGGTTGTTTATAGGCTCGTCACTGCTGTCCATTTGCTAATACACTGACAGATGTATTGCAAGTGTTGGAGGGAAACACTGTTCTGTCAGGACATTTCCATTTCTCAAACAACAGCTTTTGTGATATGATATGAGACCTACTTCAAAAACCTAAATCAGGGCAAGGATGAGAGTAGAACCTCCCACCTATACCTGTGCCCTGTGCTCAGAAGGTCAGCTGACCATTGTTGAAGACAGCTCATCTGTAAAGTACCACCCTGCATTGACGGCTTTTCCAGTTACAGTTCTACAGTGTTGAGAACGGGTGTTTTAATGTCCTAAGGTATACTTATAGAATAGAAGCCGTTCTTAAAGTCAAATAGATTCAGCTTAAATAAAGCTGTGTTGCAGGATAGATAGTGAATGCAGTTTCATGAGCAAACAAGGTGGTCCCACGTACAGTTAGGACATGGATGCTGGTCTTATATTAAGATTGATCTTAGGACCTCATCCAAGCAAATAAAGTTGTTCTGCTACTCAAAAGAGAATACTTAAGACTGAGTTTGGTGGCATATGCCTGCACTCTCAGGCCACAAGATACATGAGATTATGTCTTTAAAAAAATCAAAAGCAAGTGTTTAATCATCAACATGTTTATAAGACCTTCAGTTTCCTTGTCATAGGAAAAGATCAAATTATTAGCAAACAAAAGACCCCACTCCCTGGCAAAATATAAACAAAGGATACATAGAAGCTTACCTGGTTTAACTTGCAATGAAAAGGTCACTTTCTGATCATTAAACCATCCAGGAATCTCCACTCGACAACAATACAGACCACTGTCACTCTCAACAGAGTTCTCTATCGTCAAGGACACATCTCCTTCTGAAATATGCCCCTTTAAGTTGTACCGACTGCTCTTCTGATAGGTGACACGATGTCCATTGGTCCAAATAAGTGTATTTTGACAAGCAGAAGATGGGCATTGCCCTCGGCCCCAACATGTCGTTGTGATTCCACGATATGTTGAGTAAGTACATGGAAGTGTGACAGGGTGACCCACCACCCCCTTTACTTCCACATAAGAATCCACAGCGCCTGTGATTTTTAAAAAGGGAGAGGAAAAGAATTGGGGAATTAGTATTCAACATTTTCCTACAATTTTGTTTTTATTTCCTTTCAGAAAAATTAAAGGGGGTGGGACTCAAGTGGAATTAAACGTGTATTGTGAAAGAGAGGCGAGTGCTGAACAGTTCTGGCCTTTCTTTATTGTCCATGTTTCCTCTGAAGCCATCCTGGACTAACAAAGACCTTGTTTCAAAGACAATTAATGGTATTCCTTCTTTCCCCTCTCCCATAGAGCCCCTTAAATTAGAATGTTTTTTATATTACATAACTGAAAGTACTTAACCAAATGGGTACAAAGAAGTGGAATGAAGGCTGATTTTGACTAGCCATCATTCATGGAAAGCACTGTTTCTGATTTTGTTATTAATCTTTGACTATTATGTACACTCCACTGTTGAATGGTATTGATCAGAGATGCTGCAGTAGAGAAACAAGCTCACCTTCTTACCTCTAGAGAAGATGCTAAGCCTTCGTTGACCAGAGGAGCAGAGGGTTCAGCCTTCTTGGAAAAGACCGTCCCCAAACTTGCTCACTCCAGACACTTTATACAAACATTATACAAGGTTAATTGGAGCTGAGAAAAGTTCCAGCTACAAACGTTATCCTGTCCTTGCTTCTAGTAACAGCAGACAGCTCGTACAAATATATGTCCTTTTTGACCATGGCTAACCATAAGCAAAAGTAAAAACACCAGGTTGGGAAGGGGTTGTCTTCGGAACAAGGTTAGTGAAGCTGCATGTTCTCACATGGGACCAAGTATAGAGTCTCTAGACAGACATCAACTCTACAAGGTCCAAGACAATCTCAAAACAATTTCAAAACAATTTCTCAACATCTAATGATTGACCCAAACACAGCAGGTTCTTGTGAACCATGTTTACTTAGCCATCAGTTTTGAAATTCATACATGTTAAGGGAGTTCTTTGGACCTACAAATTATCCAGGTTCTCTGCTAACTATATAACCCATGATCAAACAAGCCAGAGGCTTGCCATCTCTCCTGCCACCTCTAGACTTCTCAGCATCCCCAGCCCATTGACTCACTTACCTGGGAGAAGCAGTATGAGGCCTGAAATGAAGACTTGAATCTGATTCATGGTACTGACCTGAAGGACAGTGACAAGACACTCTGGTTAGCTGTGGCATCAGCACACTATGTCTGATCAAGTCTTCATCCTGAATGTATGAATCCCACAGGCCTCTCCGCTAGGATACCCTGTCCTCCAAAATACACTCTTCTTTCCTGGTCCTTTCTCACGTACAGCCAGCCATATGACTTCTGGCCAGGACACAAATAAGGCAGCAAACAGAGAAAAAACTGAGGGCAGAAATTAGACTGTGTGCTCTGGGTAGAACTCTAAGCCAAGGCCAACTTTCTAATGGCAACGTCACACTTGCCCTCAGATGGACACAGTACTGTTTCTGCTCAGAGCCATACTGTTTGGTGCCTAGACCTCAGCTACCTTAAACACAACAAGATGGACTGAGCTAGAATGCAGTCACACATGGTGACAGAGACTATATCTTGCCGAGAGATGTCTAGAGACACCTAGAAAAGCACTAGCTACAGATCCAAACCTTAGATCCACAGAGCTCTCATACCTAGATTTCTTCTTAGGTAAAATAGCACTAATGTTTGCTCAGCTTCCTGAAGCATCTGCTGTGAAGGAGACCCTGAGCTATTTACTCACAGGCATCAAATACTCAAGAAATTCCTAGAGCAGCTACTTTTAAGCCCATTTACGGAGAATGTTACATGTCTTCAGATTCCAAGTTCTAGATTTCAACTTCTGCTTCTTAATTGCTAAACCATAAAAACATGAGTAAGCCTGCCTAGTACTTCATTAACTCCATTTCTGGTCAGAAGATTCTCTGACTTCCTGTCAGAGAGGAGAGAAGGCTGTTACCAGTCTTAAAGATAGCACTAGTTCTCCTGAGGCCACCATAAGCTCAGCATTCAGGCTGGGGTCCCGCACTAATCACAGGAACAGTCTCTACACGTCAGAAGAGATCAGAAAACCAGTACTGGGAACTGGTAGCCAAACACTGAGAATGCCATGGACACTAGACAACGTCAGAACATATAAAACCCACATGAGACATAACTATTTTACTTTCGCATATAAAAATAGTGAGTAGAACATGGTACCGGCCATTCTGTCCCTTTAAGAGTTCTATTAAGGTAGGTCATGGAAAGGGGCATTCATTGTCTAACAGAGTTGGCTACCATTTGGCATGAAATAACTCTCATTGAAGTGTCTCACAGGGTGTCCTATGGCCTACTCTCTGAAAAGGAAGGGAACAGACATTGACTGTGAATAGCTCTGTATGTTCCCAAAGCTAACTTTCTCACCTTCTGGAATTCAACTGAGTAACTAGATGAGATCTACCATGTTGTAAGCACCTTGCTGGTTGCTTGAAATCCTTTTACTTTTGCATTTACATGTTTGAGAAGAGCACTTGAGTCCATCCCAAACATCAGAGTTTGAGTTGTGGTTCCCTGTTGAAGCCACCCCTGTGAAGATCCTGCAGGGAGACTGTGGAGGGATAGAACAGATTGTTTCAAGAGCCATAACAAACTTTAATTCTCAAATGTCTCCTCAGTAGTCATTTATACCAACCCCTGCATCTCACCTAACATCCTTGTGACAGTCAGAACAACTTCTGACATGTACGGTTACATTTTCACACTGCTAGCTTCCTCCAACCCTGAAGCTAAGACTTTTAGACGATCTGAAATCTGCAGAAGGGATTTCTAGTGAAGTGGTGGTGGCCATGCCTTTAATCCCAGCTCTATGAAGGAACAGGCAGGCAGATCTCTGTGAGTTTGAGGTCAGCCTGGTCCTCAGAGTGAGTCAGTCAGGGATACAGAGAGAAATCCTGTCTCAAACAAAACAAAACAAAACAAAACAAAACAAAACAAAACAAAACAAAACAAAACAAAGAAAGAGAAACAGAGAGGCAGACACACACATATGGAGAGAGAGAGAGGGATGGGGAGAGGGAGAGAGAGAAACTGACTTTTTGTGCTCTGCTGTGGCCTATCTGCCTGATTTTTCCATTAGGATATTTGGAAAATGCCCTGATTTATGGCTTTCTCTTTTTTTTAGCACTCTAACAATTCACATAACCTCTCCTACAGTGGAACCCAGAATTCATTCCTAATAACCTAGCCTACATCATGTTATTGAGCCCAGTCACTCCAAGTTGGATCACTACAATCCTTATTTCCTTTGGAATAAGAGCTATATTTTTTTGTAATTTTTATTGTAATTTTTAAAGATTACATGTGAAATAGTTTTGTGTCATGCAGTGCATGAACATGCCAGGGCACACATGTGGTCAGAGAACAGCCATATGGAGGAGGTTCTGGCCTTCTACTTACAGACCTTGGGGGTTGAAGTGAGGACTTTATCTGCCCAGTCATCTCAAGGGCTCAAGGCCTGGCTCCATTTTGCATTGTCAAAAGATAGGAGAACACATGCTAAAGTGTCTCACACAGAAATGACACACATCTTATTCATTTGGAAGGCAAAATGTTTTCATTCTAGTGGTTCTATAGCTAAAGGCCATGGTAACATCATTGTCAATCAGAAGGAGTTTTGAACAGAATTTTATTTCAATGCAGTTATTACTAATAATCTGAGGATGGAGGTGTGTTAGTCACACCAACAGGGATGTAAAATATCCAGAATTGCGCAAGCAGTTTACATGCATGGGTAAGTGAACAGCTAGCAAATAAATTCACAAACAGTGAGACAGATGGTAAATGTATAATCAGACCATGACATGTCCCACTGACAATCCTAGCTCAGAGATTTTTGCAAATTCTCACTTATCTGGTCCCTGCCTAGGGCTCAGATTTGCTGTCCTGACCACCTGTCCCCAGGCCACGTGGACTTCCTTCCCAATTCATCACCTCAGGTCTTTCCCAGGTGGTGTCCTGTCTTGTCTCTTCTTCCTAATCCACAGCTGCCATTCTTTCTCTTTTCTTACTGACCCCTGGTTAACTGTGTGGGACGTTTGTTCCTCCTGGTCCACCTGCAGTCTAAAGCAGCCTCCAGCTCCTCTTACTGATCTCAGTTCCTCATAGCTGTCATCTGGTTTTTTTTTTTTTTTTTTTTTTTGTTCTATGAATATCCATTGGGGTGGGTGTGATGGCCTAGTCTCCACATCTCTTCCCTCCTAGAGTAGGACCTTGCTTCTTTGTGTTGTTGTTTTTCTTTATATTAGCAGAGCTAAAGTGAATTTAGTAAGGAAAAGTGAAAAAGAGATCCTAAGAGTAGAGGGGCCCCAGTAACGAATACTGGAATACTCAAGAACCCCTTTTTGTTTTATTTTTGAGATAGGGTTTCCTCTCTCTCTCTCTCTCTCTCTCTCTCTCTCTCTCTCTCTCTCTCTCTGTGTGTGTGTGTGTGTGTGTGTGTGTGTGTGTGTGTGTGTGTGTGTGTGTATGCCAGAAACTCACTCACTAAATTTTCCAGTTAATACACATGGCAATTTTCAATGCCCAGGTTCAGAATGCTAAGATTACAGGTATGTGCCACCATGCCCAGTCAATGGAAATGTCTCCAATGAGGATGGTATTATATATGAGCTGTGTGAAATATTGTAGTCACTAGTGACTGATTTAGCACCTGAAATGTGGATAGTACAGGTGAGTAAAATATATATATATATTTTAGACAGGGTCTCTCTATGTAGCCCTGGCTATCCTGGAACTTACTATGTCTATAAGTCTGGCCCCAAACTCACAGAGATCCATTGCCTCTGACTCCCACCTGTTGGAATAAAGATCTGTATCACCACACCCAGCTAGACTGAGTAAATTTTGTAAACATTGATTTTTATAATCTATTAAGTTATATATGTCTCTGTGTGGATATGTGCACTTGATAGCAGGTGCCAGCTGAGCCCAGAGACATCAGATCCTGTAGAACTGGCATTGCAGGGAATTCTGGGTAACCCTCATGTGGATGCCAGGACATCAACTCATATCCTCTTCAACAGCAGTATATGCTCTTGACTGATGAGCCACCATTTGCAGCCCACGGTTGAGTAAACCTCATTTTATTTTTCCACCTAATTTGGTCTTAATTATTAAGCTATTTCAGATGACTACAATGTTGGATGACACCCAACTGTAGCATATTATGTCCCTTTCAGGCAATTTAAGTGTGGATAGAAGGGATGGACAGACGGAAATTTAATGGTAGCAGGAAAGATGACTCCTTCATTCAGGCTTAGCAAGATAAGAGAACAAAAAGAAATCTCTTAAAATTTGACAAGTGAGAATTAGGAATGATGGCTCCAAACTATATGCACAGCACTCATAAGACTGAGGCAGGAGGATTAAGGGAAGCCTGGACTACATACCAAGCTAGCCAATGTTACAGAATAAAACCCCTCCAATAAAGTGAAGCACAAGATGTAAGCCAGGCCTGGTGGCAAACTTCTGTAATTTTAGCATTGGTGAGATTGAGGCGGTATGACTGACAGTCCTGAGCTAGCCTGGTCTACAAAACAGGAAAAATTAAAGAAGCAAAATAAAAGCAAGTGACAGGACAGGCTAAGAGCTGAAGGAGAACAGGTGAGGGGCAGATTGCATCAGCAGTGAGGATGTAAAGAAGGTGGGAGCTGAGGAACAGAGGCATCAAATAACCAAATCCTCAGGGTCGAAGTTCCCCACATTAACCCATGGGTTCCCATAAGACCAGACACTGAGCCCTAACATTTGCAGAGGACATAGTGCAGTGGGATGTCTTATTGTGTTATCTGTTACCCTTGTAATACACTGACTCCGCCTAGCTGTGTATGAATGTGGGCATGCCATGGACTCGTGAGAAGGGGAGAAAACCCCTCTGGAGTTGTGTCTCACCTTCCACCTTTAGGAGGGTTCCACAGCAAACTCAGCTGTCAGGCTGCCCAGGCCCTTTGCTCCCCTGAGCCTTCTCCTTGGGTGATGGAATTTTCTTGGTTAACTTGAACTTTGCAGTCTTCCTGAGTCACTGCATTTTAGGGTCAACTTTGGCATCCCATGAAGGTTACTCACCACCCACAAGGCAGCACTGTGAGGTGACAGGATTCAATGACCATCACTGAATTCCCAGAACTCACTAAAGAGCTTATTTGTGTATTCATGGAAACATGGGAACAACATGCTGCCAAAGCACACACTCAGTTGAGTCTCCATTCTTGCTTACTGCAGCCCTCTCTGAAGGAGTACACCATCTTGAATTCCCTTATTCTCCCCCTGCGCCATGCCCCGCTGCTCCCCCTGTACTACTAGGTACTCACTGCATGCACTCAATTGTATCCCAACTCCATGAGCTTCTGCTAGGCCTCCATCTATAACCAGAGTCCTGAAACCCCTTCCAGAGTGGTCTCTTTATGTCCCATAGCCATTGGCCAGTCAGTCCTGGCTGCTGTGTAAGCCAGCCATTTCCCTTCACTTACTACTCACACTAAAAACGCCAACATGGGGGCTGAAGAGGGCTCAGCAGTAAAGAGGGGTTACTACTCCTGCAGAGGATCTGAGTGTGGCTCCTAGTACCAACCTCAGGTGACTTACAACCACCCTTAGCTCTAGTTCCAGAGAATCTGGCAGTTGAGAAGGCTTCTGTATTTATATGCACATGAGCACACAGTCAAACACATATACACAGAATTTAAATGACTATGAAATCAGAAAGATATTATAAAGTTATCACATTTAGTACAGCAAACTTTACTAGTCATACTAAAATTTGGCTCATTTCACATTTATTACATATCTACAGTATATTATATATGATTGTATCAATTTTGTATATACCAATGAATCAAAGACCAGGTCTCAAGAAGGTTGTGTCTTTGTGAGAAATCAATACATTAAGAAAAATGTATAAACATTTAACTCACTATATATGTAAGAGAGGGTAAAACTTCGCCAGTCACGAAGGGCGTAAGTTTGCAGACCGTACTCCTAACCATGCTGGATAGACAAGCGATCCGAGTCAGGAAAAGACAAAGAAAGCATCCAGCAAGCCCAGGGATGTGGGCCGTGCTGGAGGGCAGGGCTGCAGCTTACCCTGCACTGTCAGGCTGAAATGTCTTTCTTTTATATATATATATTTTTTTTAATTAGGTATTTAGCTCATTTACATTTCCAATGCTATACCAAAAGTCCCCCATACCCACCCACCCCCACTCCCCTACCCACCCACTCCCCCTTTTTGGCCCTGGCGTTCCCCTGTACTGGGGCATATACAGTTTGCGTGTCCAATGGGCCTCTCTTTCCAGTGATGGCCGACTAGGCCATCTTTTGATATATATGCAGCTAGAGTCAAGAGCTCTGGGGTACTGGTTAGTTCATATTGTTGTTCCACCTATAGGATTGCAGATCCCTTTAGCTCCTTGGGTACCTTCTCTAGCTCCTCCATTGGGGGCCCTGTGATCTAACACTGTCACACAGAAGGGATCTGAGCAAGGCTGAAGAGGGTTAGCCAACCAGAAAGCTGTGAGGGGAGAAGAGAGAGAGGGCAAAGGTTCAGATGCAGGAGAGTGCCTGTGACAGGGGAGAGGGCAGGGCAGCTGGGACAGTGAGAAACAGCCATGGAGAAGAACAGGGGACACAGCAGGGACAGGACTCAGGAATCACTTTGTGCAGACTCTCCTCTCCCCAAGGACACAGAGAGTCACTCTGGGGTGTAGGGGTCCCAGGAGCTGGTGCCCTCTGAGGACAGCTGTGACTGCTAGGCTGACAAGCAAGGGCACCTTGGAGTCTTTGCAGGAGTTCACTGTGGAAGAGACAACAGAGAGCAACGTGGTGGAAGGAATCAAGACTACGTCTGTGGGCTCAAAAGGCAGAGCACAGGGGCTTCCTGTAGGCTGGGGGTCTGCAGGGGATGAGTTAGGTACTCAGGCCTGAGCTGTGCATGAGGGGAGGGGCTATTGGTAGAGAAGGGAAGAGCCTCGCCCACCACAGGGTTGGGAAAAGATATCACGGGTTTTTTGTCATGTTGAGTAGGAGATATCTTTGGGTCCACAAAAAGAAGGAAGGTCTAGGTTAAAGATGCAGATTGGGAAGAGCTGACTTAGAAATGGTCTTTGAAAGGCAGAAGCCAGACTTCGGTACTCTGGGACAAATCGTCCTGAAGGGAATGGCCTGGCTGAAGCTTTGTTGTTTTTATGCTGAGGCAAGGCCCTGGGGCCTCCTGGGGATGGCCTTCCATTAAAGGGCAACAGAGGAAGAGGTGCCCAGAGACAGCCAGAAGCAGCCCAGGGAGGCAAGAGGAGCATAAAGACAAGGGGGTCCTGAAAGTCAGGGGAGACAAATTCATAGGCGTAGGCAATCTTCCCAAGCCAAGACTGCAAAAAAATCAGGGCTAAGAACCACAGGGCAATGATGTCAACCAAGAAGAGACCAAGGCATTGGCTGGAAACCCAGAAGACCTTTAAGGTGCTGTGAACTGAAACTCTCTAGGCAGCTGATGTCTAAGGGGCTGGATGTGGGCTATTTGACCTTGACTGAGTAGACGAACTTGCTGATGGTGGAGGGATAGAATACCAGAGCCAAAGCTATCTCAGGGTATCTTAGATCTTTGAGTAGCCATTAGCTACTGAGCTCAGCTTCTAACAATCTCTTAACTTTTAGATGAAACTTGAAATGTAGCCTGGATTCGCTTCAGCTAGCTTCATCTGCTCTGAGGCTGGGAAGGCAATAAACTCGACATCTCATAACCAAAAATCCCTTTGCCTTGCTGTAGCTCCCACCTCATGGCCCACCAGTGTGGTTGGTTGGTTGGTTTATTCATTTTTTTAGTTATTTTGGTAGGGCCGACCTGGAACTCTTTCTATCTCAGGTTGGTCTCTCACAAATAGAGATCCTCCTGCCTCAGAAGGCTGTGATTACAGGCATGACCCAACACACCCAGTCTGCCCTCTGGGCTTTGTACAAACACTAACCCTTCACTTTCATTCCTGGGACTGTCAAAGTTCGTGTTTGACCTGGTAGTACAAGCCTTCTGTACCCCCAGCTCTGTACCCCCAGCTCTGTACCCCAGCTCTGTACCCCCAGCTTCTCAGGAGGCTGAGGCTGGAGAATCATGGGCTTCAGGCCTGCCTAGATTACCTGAGCAACTTCTCTAAATAAAAAATGGGGAAATGGGTTTGGATGGCTGGATTTAAAGGTCAGTGGCAGAGAGACCCTGTTTACATCTTTTACAAGCACAAAAATGAGGAAAATCAAATAGATAAACAGAGAAAGAAACAAAAGAGCCAAGTATGAGACATTGCATTTATTCCAGAACCAAGAGGCAAAGTCCTGCAGATCTCTGTGAGTTCGAGGCCAGTTTGGTATGCACAGCAACTTCCATCCCAGCCCAAGGTCCATGGTAAGAGCAAGTCTCAAAAAATAAATAAGATTGCAAATGAAAAAGAACTTCATGTAATTTTTTTTCCATTTTTGACATTGTGGAATGTCATTCAGGAAGAATTGATGTCCTAAAACCAGTTACTCAAATTTGTATCATAATAAACTATTTTATTACCACGTTAAAGATAAGTCCAAAGTTTTAAATGGCCAGAGTTTGATAACATACCCACACACAGATAGCGAGAGATAAAGACAGACATATACAAGGAAAGAGAAGACAGGCTGGGTAGCATGATAAAGACCCTCTTTTTTATATATATATATATATAAATTTTTTGTAGTTTTCTTTTCTTTTTTTTTATTAGATATTTTCTTTATTTACATTTCAAATGTTATCTATGCCCTTTCCTAGTTTCCCCTCCAAAAATCCCCTATTCCCTCCCCCCCCCACCCCCCCCCCCCGCTCCCCAGCCCACCCACTCCCATTCCTGGTCCTGGCTTTCTCCTATACTGGGGCATAATAGAGCCTTCACAGGACCAAGGGCCTCTCCTCCCGTTGATGACCAACTAGGCCATCCTCTGCTACAAATATAGCTAGAGTCACAAGTTCCACCATGTGTTTTCTTTGATTGGTGGTATAGTTACAAGGGGCTCTGAGGGTACTGGTTAATTCATACTGATGTTCCTTCTATGGGGCTTCAGTCCCCTTCAGCTCCCTGGGTATTTCTCAGAAGTGGATGTTCACAGTCATACATTGGACAGAGCTCAAGGTCCCCAGTGAAGGAGCCAGAGAAATTTTTTTCTTTATTTACATCTCAAATGTTATCCCCTTTCCCGGTTTCCCCTCTGGAAACCCCCTATTCCATCTTCCCCAACCCCTGCTTCTATGAGGGTGCTCACCCACCCGCTTCATCCTTCCTGCCCTGGCATTCCCCTATACTGGGGCATTGAATCTTCACAGGGCCAAGGGCCCCTCCTCCCATTGATGCCTGACAAGGCCATCCTTTGCTACATACGGCTGGAGCCATGGGTCCCTCCCTCCCTGTGTATGTAGTCTTTGGTTGGTGGTTTAGTCCCTGGGAGCTCTGGAGGGTCTGGTTGGCTGACATTGTTGTTCTTCTTATGGGGTTGCAAAGCCCTTCAGCTCCTTCAGTCCTTTCTCTGACTCCTCCACTGGGGACCTCTCTCTCTCTCTCTCTCTCTCTCTATTTATTTATTTATTTAAATTCAAACTCTCAAGTAGCAAGGCTAGCCTCTGACCCTGTAGCAAAGTTGGGCTTGAACCAGTGCTACTGTGTCTGTCTCCCAAGGACTGGAATTGCCAGGGTTAGGATTATAAGTGTTTGTCAACTTGCTTTGGGACTTTGGTATTTTCATGACTAAATGAGCAGACTAGAAGCTGGGGTACAGCTTAGATGGTAGACACCTTGCTAAGCAAGCCAGAGCCCTGAGTACAATGTTTGTCATCAGATAAACAGGGTCTAGAGTTAGTGCCAGAAATCACAGCGACTGGGGAAGGGAGGACCAGAAGTTCAAGCCCATCCTCAGCAAAGCTTCTATTCTGAGGAAATCCTGACACAAGAGGCCCTGTCTCACAGACAGTGACAGTAAGAACCAGTCACAGAGCTTTATGCTTGGAATCCCAGAACTCAGGGGAAGACTGGAGATCTAGGCCAGTGAGGTTTCACAACTGCGTTGTAAAAACCTGATGAGTGTTCACTATGATGTATTTCCTACACTGTCTGACTCGTGGCTCATTTTAAAAACTTACAGTGTAGGTGGGGGAGAGGCTTGGGGGAGGATTCTTTGGGGCATGAAAGCACATGCCAAAGTATGTGAAGTACCGATCAGACATGCAATGGCCGAAGAGGATGAGGCTGCTTTCTGGAGGAGGGCTGCACCTGTTCTGCTTGACATAAATACACACATTTAAAAATATGTTCTCAAGCTTGCCTCTAAATATCTCCCCCAACACAGAAAGAATTCACTGACAACTCAGTCACCAAAAGTTAAAAACTCCAAACTCTAAAAGGTACCCCTTCCCCAAACTGGCCATGTACCTCACCCCCGTGCCCCCAAAATCCAACTGAAGCAAAACTTTTCTACATCTGGCCTTGCCGAGTTCACAAACCTAACTACAAACCACAAATCCTAGCAGCCAATTTGAAGCTCTCAATTTCCACCCCAAACCAACAATCCTTACAAATAGTTTTACTTTGCAAACAACAAAAGTCAATGAACAAGACTGAAAATATATCTATGCCCTCAACTTCCTGATCCTATTATCATTTTATACAAATTTGCATATTATCTACAGATGTAGGCCTAACTATATAGGGCTTAGTCTAAAAGTACCAGACTATTCTCTTCTACAGTTTCCATCTTATATCTCATGTTAACTCCATCTAAGAAGGCTTTCATAGCTCACCTATAAAAGTCCATTATTCCATTTAAATGAGGATCAACCTTCCAAGAATCGAAGAATTCTATTGGATATTAAGTTGTCCTCTCGTCGAGAGATTCATCGGTGTCCCAGTGCCCCCATAGAACCCCACATCATCCCAAGTTCAAAGCCACACGGCACAGAACCTCCAGGAAGCACTGTCCTCATTGCTTCTCTCTAACAGGAGCCTACAGAAGACGGAACTTACCAGTTAGGAGAGAGCCGTAGCTTCTGGTTAGTGTCTCCTTCTAATCCTCTGCTGCTCATGGACTCTTCCAGAGCTGCTGATGGATAAAGAGGAATCTGTCCCAGAATTCCATCCTTATCTCCTGGCCACACCTTCAAGTGTTTTGTTTGAAAATCTCGTCTCTCTAGTTCTACAATCCTTTTGCCGATAGTATCTGTTCAACTTATAACAAAATACTTAAAAAAACAAACTAGCACTCAGGAAAGCAGAGGCAGGTGGCTCTTCTGAGTTCAAAGCCAACCTGGTCTACATCGTGAGACCTTGTCCCCACAACCGACAAACAACCAAACGCTAACTTTCTGCTGCGCCATCTTTAAAGCTTCAGCCAAGTCTTCATTGAGTTCAGACGCCAGGTCTGGAGATCACGCTGGCTTTGAGGAGGTTCCTGTAGAAAGGAGCTTTGATCTACTGGGCCAGCTTTCTTAATTGTAGATGAATAAACTGAAAGTCAGAAAGAGGAATAGAATATGAATAGAACCCAGTCAGGCTCGTGGTGCAGAAGTGAAAACTGACTAATTATATACACTTGTCTGACATTCAGCTAACATCACCCTCATAAAATGTTTATACATAGCCCATGCTAATAGTGAACAGTTTAAGCAAACAAAGCTAGAGTCTCTGCTTGCAGAAATGTAGGGAGAGGTTTCGAAGAGGAGCTTTTCCCATTTTCCTGATACCCCCTTCAGGCTTATTAACTCACCTGTGGAAGCTTCCAGAGTTAGGCAGTTAAATAAGACAGGAAATTGGATAAGACCATTTTCTGTTCTGGCATCTAGAAAATGCTACATTGTTCAAAGCAAAATGCTTCCAGAAGTTATGGTCAATTCATAGGGCTTCTTCTAAGCTTGAAATCAAATAAATAATTAAGTAAACCAAGCAAGGAGTTCTTAAGGTTATTCTGTGAAATGTCACAAGTCTTCAGTTGAGGAAATGCCTCCATGAGATCCAACTGTAAGGCATTTTCTCAATTAGTGATCAAGGGGGAAAGGCCCCTTGTGGGTGAGACCATCTCTGGGCTGGTAGTCTTGGTTCTATAAGAGAGCAGACTGAGCAAGCCAGGGGAAGCAAGCCAGTAAAGAACATCCCTCCATGGCCTCTGCATCAGCTCCTGCTTTCTGACCTATTTGAGTTCCAGTACTGACTTCCTGGGTGATGAACAGCAGTATGGAAGTGTAAACCGAATAAACCCTTTCTTCCCCAACTTGCTTCTTGGTCATGATGTTTGTGCGGGAATAGAAACCCTGACTAAGACACACAGGGTCTCACTATGTAATGCAGGCTAGTCTAAAACTCCTGTGTAGCCCAGGGTGACTTTCAACTTCCCATCTTCTTGCTTCCCCTTGTGCTAGGATCTCAGGTGTGTGCAACCACCTATGGGTTTCTGCTGTGCTGATGATCCAACCCAGAACTTCATGCATGCTTGGCAAGTCCACTAAAAATGAGCTACATCCCAGCCAGGATGGTCATCTTACAAAGAACTGTCTACCCTCAAATCAAGATGTCCCAGAGTCCCTGAAAGCCAAGTTGAACGGCCCTTAAGCAGCTATTTAAAATGTGTGCTATGTTTTGCCAACTTCCTAGTCAGGGCTCCTGACTTAAAACAAAGTTGACTCTGCTTATTAACAATGTGTGCTCAAAGAGAATGTCAACAATTCACTGGAACTTTGTGACTTCAGAATATCTCCAAGAAATATAATTTTTTAAAAATTTAAATAGTTCCACTGGAACCTCTTTTTGTGAGAACAGGAGACAATAACAACATTTTTGCATACATTTGTCTAGAGGTGGAAACGTGATGAACAAACCCCCACAGACTCTTCATTGTGCTCTCTCTTGTAGAGAAGCAGGCTGAAATGGCAGAGCCTTCATATGAAGCAGTATCATTTTTTTTGTTGTTATTTGTCATTTTGTTATCATTTGAGTATTTTAAAGGACTCATTAATATTTGTATGTTAAAAAGATTCTTTTGTTTGTTTTTAAATTTGTCTAATAGTGGTGTGTGTGTGTGTGTGTATGTACATGAGTGTATGCCATGGGTATGCATTCCTTTGGAAGCCAGAAGAGGACACTGAATCCCCTGGAGATAGTTACAAGCCATTATAGCCCATCCACATAGATGCTGGGAAATTATTCCAGATCCAATGGAAGAGCAGCAAGCATTGCAGACACATCTCTCCATCCACAAGTTAAATGTTGTAAATAAAATTAGACAAGGGGGGAGCAAGAGTCCACAGCCTTGAGCTGAATGAGCAGAGGAAGCCAGCTGAACACCAACGTTGATCACTCTCTGCCTCCCGACTGTGCATGCAATGCCAGCAGACATCTCACATTGCTGCCGGCATGGACTTCGCCATAAAGGGCTATATCCTCAAACTGTGAGCCAATGGCTGTTCCTGCCTTAGAAGAATCAAAAGTAAATAATTTTTTAAAGGAAAAAAAGAAACCCACACGCATAGCAAATCTCCAAAGTATGCATTGTTACAAAGTACTGTAATTAACATTTCATTTTACTCAGCCTAATTACACTACTCTTTCTTTTTCTCTGTCTGTCTTTCTTTCTCTCTCTCTTTCTTTCTTTTCTTCCTTCTTCTTTTAGTAAGACAGATTGTCCTGGAAGGACATCACCAAGCATGTGGAAGGATAGGAGGCTACAAGCACACAAATGCTACACTAAGAAATACTTTTTCCTTTACCAAGTAACATATTAAGACACCACGGGTGGAAATTAGGCTCGGCCACAGGCGGTAGTTCATGAAGCCACCAATTCCTACTTATGGAACACCTGATCCATTGGGCCATCTCTGTGCAGCAAGAGTCACTTGAATTTTGTAGAACTAATTAAGATAACATAACACTAAAAATTTCTATTTCTACAGTGGGAGAAAAACAAAAGACATGGTCAAAAGAACGCCTTCCTAGTGTCCTTCGGAATGTAGTGGCAACATGTCTGCTCCGTGCTCAGTTTGCTTTGCTGAAATACTTTGCTTGGCGATGAAACTTTCCTACTGCAGTCTGACTTCCTTGAAAGAAAAACTCATGAATAGTTTTCCCTTTCTTTTAAAAACAGTTTTCTTTTTGTGTGTGTAGCTATTTTCCCCACCCAGATGTATGTGCACCACACGCATGCCTGGTGCCAGAGGAAGCCGGAAAGGAAGTTATGCATCCACAGAGACCAGAGCCACCGTGGGGGCAGTAGTATTTGATTCTCTGGAAGACCAGAACTCCTAACTGGTTATAGACCATGGTCGAGTGACAGATGTGCACATTTTGCATCTCAAAGCAGACCTGGCCTCCAGGTTCTCCCACCATCACTCAGTCCCTACCTGGCATACCCTGCCCTGAACTTCCCAGCCAAGGGGCTAGGCTGCCCTTGCCCCAGAGGCTCCTTCATATAAATCAAATACTTTGGTCTCTCTCTCTCTCTCTCTTCTGTTCTTCTCCCTCTCTGCACATGGGCCCTCTCTCTCTTTCTCTTCCCCCTCCCCCCACTCTCCAGAGAGCAGCTTTCCAGTAAATCTGGCTTTATAATCTAATCTGGTTTGAACTGGTCATTTCACTGGAGGAGAAATAACCTATCAATAACCACTGAGCCAGTTCTCCTGCCCCGTCCTTCATGGGATGGCAATGAATCAGGCCTGTGCTTGTCCTTCCCATCACAGTGCCCAGCTCACTCTGTGCCAATTATGGGTCAAACATCCTGTAGGATCCTAAGGTGTGGCATATTAGAGTTCACACTATAGGTAAGAGTTTAACTGGGATAAATTATCCAAGAAATAAACTGAGTACAAACAAGAGAGTTGTTTTCTGGACAACAAATGTAAGCCAGAGAATGAAAGTTATGAAGAAGCTCCAATGGCCATCAGAGACAAGTGTTCTAGGAAAGGGACTAGCCTTGGAATAGGTGCAGGGACCGGGAGAACTCAGGCTATCCTAGAAGCAGACAGGAAGGCAGTGTGGCTGAAACAGAGAGGACAAGGAGGGGCTGGCAAAAGCAGGAGAGAGGCAGTCCCTCCAGGCAGTGACTGAAGGGACCTGAACAACACAGCAGGGGGAGCCTTCTGATAATCACAGAAAGTGGACCACTTGGGCTGTCACAGGAGGAGAATGGACTGCGAGGAGAGCAAGAGTGAGGAGAGGCCCCAGGCTGGACACTGATTGCTAGAAGGGGAGAGGAGAATGAGGATAAAAATCACTGGGATTCCAACAGAAAACTGGTGAGAACTGCTTGGCCTCTATGGTTTGCTTACTGTGTTCGGGCTTTGATTGGTTTGATTGTCTCCAGCTCTGCTCCTCAGGCCCCAGTCTCCTGACTGCTGGATTGAGGGTGTGTACCTCACACCAGCCTAACTAAATTCTTCAGCCGAATTAAACAGCAAAACCCACTCTGAAGGGCCTGTGCTGGAATCAAAATGGAATTTCCTAGGGACTGAGGATGTAACTCAGGTGAGTGTTTGCCTGGCCTGGACCAAGGCCTGGGTTTCACACTCAGCATGGTGGCTCACACCTGCAGGGTCAGGGCTTGGAAGGTGGGGGTGAAATAACAAGTTCAAGGGTCAGCACTGCCTGCCTATGTAGGGAGTTCAAGGCCAGCCTGAGCTACATGAGAGCCTGTCTCACACATACAGTTATGTTTTGTTTCTTTGTTTGAACAGTTGCCTTGTAATAGAGAGTGGACACTTGGCTCTTATCCCAGCTCGCTTTCTGTTGCTAACAGATGAACACAGTGCTCAGGAGCAGTTTGGGCTGAGTGGGTTTATTTGACTTTCCTGAACATCCTGAGGACACTCTGCCATAGAGAGGAAAGGGGCAGGAGCTCAGCCAGGACAGAGCTAAGACATGAAGGCAGGCTGCTTACTGGCTTGCTCAGCCTGCCTGTTTATACAACAGGAGACCACCTGCCCAGCCTGGCACCACCCACAGTGGACTGGACCCTCCCACATCAATCAGTAATCAATGCCCAGAATCAGGCCTGCAGGCCAATCCTCAGTCAAGGCTGCCTCTTCCCAGGAGTCTCCAGTTGTGGTGCTGACTAAAACCAATGAGTGCAGCTGCACACTTACTGATGTGATTTTTAAAATGTTAATTGTTTTATACTCACAGTATCCTAAGTAAGATCACACTTTTTGACACATCTGCTGACTTCGACCTGTGTCGATCTTGTCTGCTGGACCTGGGATTCGAGGACCTGAAAGAATGGGGCGGCTTACAGTCTGATGCTGTAGACAGCCTTCCTTCAGTTTCTCTGTACACTCACACACCAATGTAACAAAGAGAGCAATGATCCAAGGAAGGTTGCTTGAGTTAAAAAAAAAATCAGAATCAAAAAAAATCATGTCAATAAATGTCAGTAAGCACACACTAATCATTAACAGAGCAGCCCTTTCCCAGGACTTTCTTAGGACAGACCAATTTAAACACAAGTGCCTGGCATGTACTATAGATTATATCTGGGAAGGCATGAAAACGAGGCAGGAGGCCATATCCAGATTCAGGGTACACTGACCAGATTGGGTTCTACAGCTGTGTTCTGACATCCCACAGAAATGAACATGTAATGTAAATGTTTAACACAGTAGGCATGAAATCACATCCAAGAGCCATCCAGGGAACAAAATGCACCTGAGGTAAAAGGCTCTCTCTCTCTCTCTCTCTCTCTCTCTCTCTCTCTCTCTCTCTCTCTCTCTCTCTCCTTTTATTTTTTTCGGAGCCTCTCTCACAGTTCCCCTCTCTCACAGCTCACCATGTGCCATTCTTTTGACACAATTTTTCACATAGAACTCTATACCTTTACAGCACAGTAATGCCCATAGGGGTTTTGTTTTAAAGGCTATTTCTTGCATTCACATTTGAAACAAAATAAAGCAAAACAAAAAAAAAAAATCAACAACAAAAAAAAACTACTTCTTTATATGAGATGGTTTAACAGAGCACATGCATTTATTTGTTCCACCTAACACTACAAATCCACCTAAATAAAGTGTGTTATCCAAGACAAAAATAAACAAATAAATAAATGAACGTTAAAATATGCAATACTTTAGGAGTTGGTAGAGAAACAATGCCTTATGGGAGCTGTACAGTTGTCACAGGAACTAACCCATACTCCCATGGCTACTGAGCTTTTTTTTTTTAAGATTTATTTATTATTATATGTAAGTACACTGTAGCTATCTTCAGACACACCAGAAGAGGGAGTCACCATACTCCCATGGCTACTGAGCATCTTTTTTTTTTTTTTTAAGAGTTATTTATTATTATATGTAAGTACACTGTAGCTATCTTCAGACACACCAGAAGAGGGAGTCAGATCTCATTACAGATGGTTGTGAGCCACCATGTGGTTGCTGGGATTTGAACTCAGGACCTGTGGAAGAGCAGTCAGTGCTCTTAACTGCTGAGCCACCTCTCCAGCCCCTGAGCATATTGTTGTGTAACACATGGAAAATACACACTGAATTCCTAAGACTTACAAAGAAAGAGGATGAACCCTCCTTAGTGATTTTTCTTCCTATTCCACATTGACACAATAGTACTGCCAGTGCATTTCGTTAAGGCAAGTGAATTCTTATCTTAAAAATGCATGGGGGGGAGGGCATGGTGCCTCTTTGTATAGGAACCTGTACATGCGCATGCTGTCCAGAAGAGGGCATCTGGTATCCTCTTCAATCACTCTGCCTATTCCTATGAGACATGGTCTGGTCTTGAGATCTGATGTAAAAATCCGTCATGAGAACAAGCATGTAGAAAATTGCTCATTATAACTGGTCCCCTTTAATGAAAAGCTGTGTGAACAAGTTCAGTGCACAACTGAGCTGCACTGACTGAGCTGTGTAAGGGTTTGGCTCTGTCAGAGCTGACTCCGAGGAAATAACCAAACATCTGACCATAAACTGCAGATGTCGTATCAGTGACACAGGCAGATGGATCTCCGTGAGTTCAAGGCCAGCCTGGTCTACATCTGAGGTCATCCAGGGCTACATAGTGAGAACCTACCTAAAAGTAAAATAAATAAAATAATTAACGTGAGCATCATCATCCAGTGAGCCTTCTGTCTCTGACCCTCTCTGAGCTGGAGTCACAGGTGCATGCATGACATCTTGTTTGTTTTGGGGGTGCCGGGATCTACAAATCTGAGGCTCAGGATTGTACAGCAAACGCTTTGAACTACCGAGCCATGTAGCAAGCCCTGTCTTCTTTGTTTCTTTTAAATATGGATAGTAGAGAAATAAAAACTGCCTATGTAGTTCTCATTGCATTAGAGCTGGAGAGTGCCAGTCTAGAAGTACAAAGCCATTACACAGATGGCCCCTGGGCTGTGGGAGTGATAAATGGGAATGACAGAGAATGTGAGGAGGGTGGGGGGAAGGGTAAAACAATGTAAACTTAAACTCTACTGCATTTCTGTTTGGTTGACTGAAGTTTCTTGTTCTTGTTATTCGTTTTGAACGACATCTCATGTAGCCTGGGCTAGCCTAGAACTCTCAATGTAGCCAAGGCTGACCTTAAACTATGACATTTCTGCCTCTGTGTACAAATAACTAGATTTTAAATATGCAACACAATGCTCATCTTTTCTGCTATATTTTATGTTAATTTTTAATATAATAAATACATAGTTAATATATTAATTTTAATACAATTTTGGTATAGATTAGCACAGTCTTTGTTCTTATTTATTTACATATTTCTTTTTATGTATATATATTTGTGTTTTCTCTCTCTCTCTCTCCTGTGTGTGTGTGTGTGTGTGTGTGTGTGTGTGTACCCACATTCACTTGATGTACAATCCTGAGACCCTCACCCCCCCTCCCAAAGACCAGAAAAAGATGGAATCCCTCAAAGCAGGAATTACAGGCAATTGTTGGATGTCTAACAGCGGTGCTGGGTACCAAGCTTAGATCTTCTGGAAGAGCATCAAGAGCTCTTAACTTCTGAGCCATCCATTCAGACCCTGTACTATACACTTTTCAATTTGATTTTTCTTTTTAGTGCTGGAAATCAAAACCAAGTCTTTGCACACGCGAGGCAAGCATGCTACCACTAAGTAGCATTACCACCACTGGTTTTCTGACACAGGTTCTTGCTATGTAGACTATATACTATATACTGACATTATACTAGCAATCTCCCAGCCTAGTGCTGGAACTATACCCATGTGCTAGAATTATAATCATGAGCAACCACACCCAGCTAAAGCAGTCAAACTCGAGGAATCAATCTCAGGACTCCCAGTAAGGAACACGGCTCAGTTCACAGGGCCATGCCACTCTCTTCATTTTGATCAAGATTCCATGGTGTGTTCGCTGCGGACATTAGAGGAAACTGTATGACTACAGAGACACGTGATTTTGCTGACAATGCAAATAATTTCAGGACAAAAAGTTGAACAATAACAAGGGAAATAAAAACCATCCAACAAGATCTGAATCTTCCCAGGCTACTGTCAAGCAATTAGCTTCAGGCTGGCTGCCCCGCCCAGAGTGTCCTTGTGACCCCTTGACTGGAAAGAAGCAGCAAGAACAGTGTGGAATGCCGGGCATGGTGGCGCCCGCCTTTAATCCCAGCACTCGGGAGGCAGAAGCAGGAGGATATCTGAGTTCAAGGCCAGCCTGGTCTACAAAGTGAGTTCCAGGACAGCCAGGACTATACAGAGAAACCCTGTCTCGAAAAACCAAACAAAAACAAAAAGAACAGTGTGAAATGTCAGACTTCATAGTCTTTCCTGAAATTCCAGGATGATGAGGCTGCTGTGTGTGTGTGGCAGAGATTTTTAGCCTGAGGAAGATGGTTGATGTCACTGTTGGAAGGGGCAGTGAAAACTGCAGAAACCTTCACTGAGGCCTGGAGCAGACAGGCCTTAAAACCCCTCACCATGAGCACTAGAACCTTCCTGTTATCACAGCTCAGTCAGCACCAGGGCCAGAGAGTTTGGCCAAGAACTCGTGGTCAACTTTCGCATGAGGAAACAGGAAAGGCAGGAGAAGACAGATCTTTTTGAGTTTGAAGGTAGCCTGGTCTGTATAATGAAGAGGTTACTTCATCTACCTAGAGAGTTTAACATAGTAAGACCCTACCTAGGAGAAAAGAAAGAAAGGAAGAAAGAAGTTGTTCCCCCTCTTCATGGCAATGCACACATGGCCACAACCATGGTGGGTAGAAGCAGGAAGAACCAGAGGTCAAAATCATCTTTCCTACATTAGAAATTCAAGAAAACCAACCAAACAAACAACAACAATCAAAAACTGGTTACATAAGACCACGTCTAGGGCTGGAGAGACTGCTCAGCGGTTAAGAGCACTGATTGCTCTTTCGAGGATCCTGAGTTCAATTCCCAGCAACCACATGGTGGCTCCCAACCATCCATAATGAGATCTGGTGCCCTCTTCTGGAGTGTCTGAGGACAGCTACAGTGTACTTACATATAATAAATAAATAAATCTTTAAAAATAAAGACCCCGTCTGGGCCTGGCAAACACAAAAGTGGATGCTCACAGTCAGCTATTGGATAGATCACAGGGCTCCCAATGGAGGAGCTAGAGAGAGTACCCGAGGAGCTGAGGGCATCTGCAACCCTATGGGTAGAACAACAATATGAACTAACCAGTGCCCCCCAGAGCTCGTGTCTCTAGCAGCATATGTATCAGAAGATGGCCTGGTCGGCCATCAGTGGAAAGAGAGGCCCATTGGTCGTGCAGACTTTATATGCCTCAGTGCATCGGAACGCCAAGGCTGGGAAGTGGGAGTGGGGGGGGGGGGACTTTTGGGATAGCACTGGAGATGTGAATGAAGAAAGTACCTAATTAAAAAAAAAAAGACCCCATCTAATTCCCTCCATTATCAACCTCCCCACCACCAAGAAGAAACTGATGCAGAAATCCATTATTACAACAAAAATATAGGAAACAGTCCTATTGTACAAATACTTTGTATTTGCCCCCTTTGCTGAAGAATTGTATGAGTAAGCTCAAGGAAGAGCTTTAGGCCTGAAACAATATTTTATTTCTCCTCCTCCCCTCTCCTCCCCTTCCCTCCCCTCCCCTCCCCTCTCCTCCCCTCCCCTCTTCTCCACTCCCCTCCCCTCCTTTCCACTCCTCCTTTTCTTCCTCCTCCTCTTCCTCCTCCTCCTCTTCTACTTCTTCCTCTCTCTCTCTCTCTCTCTCTCTCTCTCTCTCTCTCTCTCCCTCCCTCCCTCTCTCTCTCTCTCTCTCTCTCTCTCTCTCTCTCTCTCTCTCTCTCTCTCGGTAGTGTCTTACTATGTCAAACTCTCTAGGCAAACCAAGTTAACTTCATTATACAGATCAGGCTAACTTCGAACTCACAAAGATCTGTCTCCTCCTGCCCTCCCAGTTTCCTCATGCCAGAGTTCACCACGGAGTCCTTGGCCAAACTCTCTGGCCCTGATGCTGACTGAGCTGTGGTAGCAGGTTTCAGTGCGCATGGTGAGAGGCTGTAAGGCCCATCTGCTCGAGGCCTCAGTGAAGGTCTCTGCAGTTTTCACTGTTCCTTCCAATAGTGGTATCATCCGTCCTCCTCAGGCTAACAATCCCTGCAACACATGCAGCAGCCTCATCAGCCTGGAATTTCAGGGAAACACTTCAAAATCTGACATTTCATACTATTCTTGCTGCTTCTTTCCCAAGTGGGGGGGGGAGGGTATGGGGGACTTTTGGGATAGCATTGGAAATGTAATTGAGAAAAATATATAATAAAAAATATTAAAAAAAGAGAAGATGTTCATGTCTGGGATGAGCTAGTAACCTAGGACAATGGAAACTCCTAAGGAATCTATGGGTGACCCTAACTCCTAGCAATAGGGGATATGAAACCTGAAACAGCTACCTCCTGAAACCAGGCAAGACGTCCAATGGAGGGATGGGAACACCAACCCAACCACAAAGCCTTAAACCCATAACTTTTCCTGCCTACAAGATGTGCAGGGGTAGAGATGGAGCATAAATTGAGGAATAGCCAACCAGTGACCCACCCAGCTTGAGATTCAGCCATGAGAGAGAGATCCCAGCCCAGAAAAAAAAAAAAAAGATATCGCAAGAACATGCTTGTACCCACAGTACACCTTCCATCAGACATCTGTCTAATCCTAAATAAATGCACAGTGTAAATTCTTCTTCTTCTTCTTCTTCTTCTTCTTCTTCTTCTTCTTCTTCTTCTTCTTCTTCTTCTTCTTCTTCTTCTTCTTCTTCTGCTGCTGCTGCTGCTGCTGCTGCTGCTGCTGCTGCTGCTGCTGCTGCTGCTCCTGTTCCTTCTCCTCCTCCCCCACACCCCCTCCCCCTCCTTCTTCTTTTTCTTCTTCCTCCTCCCCATCCTCCTCCCTATCCTCATCTTCATCCTCTTCTTCATGCTCTTCTTCTTTTGGTTAATTCTATCTATCTATCTATCTATCTATCTATCTATCTATCTATCTATCATCTATGATCTATCTATCACAAGCAAATATGTAGTCTCAAAGGAAAAAAATGTATGTGTACATTTTCTCTGTCTTTCAAATATGGCTGCAAGAAATATTCTTTTTTTTTTCAATTTGCCAAGCTGTGACTGTTTATTAACTGACCAGATTACAAAAATACAATGGGTGACACCTTAGTTCATCCGTCTAATAAGCCTGTTTATCTGGTCTTCCCTGTTGCCAGCATCTCCACCTTCTACAAAGTGAGTTGTCTTTTTCTTCATCCCACCTCGTGGGGAAGATAACTTGAAGGGCCACAGGAAGTTATTTGCTTCCTTGAAGCGTTTCCCAACTATATAGATCTCATGAATTAGATCCTCCATGCAGATGATGCCAAACTTACCAAGAGACCGAGCAATCAAGGAATTATCTGTCAAGGCAATCCGCTTCTTGTTGATTTTGCCGTAGCCGCGATTGTAGATGAGCTCGTTTACTGACTTCAGGTTGGGGTACCCCCATGCAATGTATGGTTCCACAATCTGCAGCATGTTAATTGAAGCCTTGTTGAGCTTAACAAAGGTGCCATTGAAGATCTGTCGAAGACGAAGGAGCTGCAGAACCTTACGAACCTTTGGGCTTACTCCATTGATACCTCGGATTCTGATGACAAAGGCCAGCTTTGGTTCTGCGGGCACATAGAAGTTGCCAGCTTTCCTTGCCATCCTGGCCATCCGAATCTCAGTGCGGTACATCTGCCTGTACTCCTTGTGATAGTGTTTTGCCTTCTCATAGATGAGCTTCCTCCTTGCCTTTCAAAGTGTCTTCAGGGCAAACTTCTTCCTCAGGCGCTTCACCTTCAACTCTGCGAAATTCCTTCGCTTTTTCTTGAGGGTTTCTGGCACAGAGGGAACCTTTTTCTTGAGAGTTTTTGGCCCAGCAGGAACCTTTTTCTTAAGGGTTCCTGGCACAGTGGCAACCTTCTTTTTCTTCTCTGGAACAGCCTCCATGGTTCCAGCCGGAAAAGAAGAGAGCCAAGAAATATTCTTGTAAAAATATAAGCATTTGACAACCGGCCACCTTCCTGGTGAGTGCACAGGGGTCCACCCGGCCCCAGAAGTTTGTGCCTCAGGCCCCGGCGGGAGCCTCCTTGGCTCCGGGACTCCGCGGAGGGCAGGCTGCACGGGTGACGGTGTGGAATACAGAGGCCAGCCGTTTCTGGGACAGGCGAGAGCCACAGAGCTTCTGATGTGGCGCCATCTTCGGCTCCAGACAACCGGCCACCTTCCTGACAACTGGCCACCTTCCTGGCGAGAACCACAGAGCTTCTGAGGCGGCGCCATCTTCGGATCCAGACAACCGACCACCTTCCTGGCGAGAGCCAGAGAGCTTCTGAGGCGGTGCCATCTTCGGATCCAGACAAACGGCCACCTTCCTGGCCAAAGCAACACAGCTTCTGGGAAAGATCCTGTTTTAGGCCTTCATCTTCAGCCAGGAGGAGGTCCAAACATCAGATAACTGTGCACCTTCCCTGAAAGAGGAGAGCTTGCCTGCAGAGACTGCTCTGACCACTTAAACTCAGAGGAGAAAGCTAGTCTCCCACGTCTGTTGATAGAGGGTAATAAAATCAACAGAGGAACAATCTCTAAACAAAGACAACTATAACAACTAACTCCAGAGATTGCCAGATGGCGAAAGGTAAATGTAAGAATCATACTAACAAAAACCAGGACCACTCACCATCATCAGAACCCAGAACGCCCACTTCGCCCAGTCCAGGGCATCCTAACACACCTGAAAAGGTAGACCTGGATTTAAAAGCATATCTCATGATGATGGTAGAGGACATAAAGAAGGAATTTAATAACACACTTAAAGAAATACAGGAGAACACTGCTAAAGAGTTACAAGTCCTTAAAGAAAAACAGGAAAACACAACCAAACAGGTAGAAGTCCTTAAAGAAAAACAGGAAAACACATCCAAACAGGTGATAGAAATGAACAAAACCATACTAGACCTAAAAAGGGAAGTAGACACAATAAAGAAAACCCAAAGTGAGGCAATGCTGGAGATAGAAACCCTAGGAAAGAAATCTGGAACCATAGATGCCAGCATCAGCAACAGAATACAAGAGATGGAAGAGAGAATCTCAGGTGCAGAAGATTCCATAGAGAACATCGGCACAACAATCAAAGAAAATGGAAAATGCAAAAAGATCCTAACTCAAAACATCCAGGAAATCCAGGACACAATGAGAAGACCAAACCTACAGATAATAGGAGTGGATGAGAATGAAGATTTTCAACTCAAAGGACCAGCAAATATCTTCAACAAAATTATTGAAGAAAACTTCCCAAATCTAAAGAAATAGATGCCCATGAACATACAAGAAGCCTACAGAACTCCAAATAGACTGGACCAGAAAAGAAATTCATCCCGACACATAATAATCAGAACATCAAATGCACTAAATAAAGATAGAATACTAAAAGCAGTAAGGGAAAAAGGTCAAGTAACATATAAAGGCAAGCCTATCAGAATTACACCAGATTTTTCACCAGAGACTATGAAAGCCAGAAGAGCCTGGACAGATGTTATACAGACACTAAGAGAACACAAATTCCAGCCCAGGCTACTATACCCAACCAAACTATCAATTACCATAGATGGAGAAACCAAAGTATTCCACAACAAAACTAAATTCACCCATTATCTCTCCACGAATCCAGCCCTTCAAAGGATAATAACAGAAAAAAAACCAATACAAGGACGGGAACCACACCCTAGAAAAAACAAGAAGATAATCCCTCAACAAAACTAAACGAAGACAGCCACAAGAACAGAATGCCAACTCTAACAACAAAAATAACAGGAAGTAACAATTACTTTTCCTTAATATCTCTTAATATCAATGGTCTCAACTCCCCAATAAAAAGACATAGACTAACAGACTGGCTACACAAACATGACCCAACATTCTGCTGCTTACAGGAAACCAATCTCAGGGAAAAAGACAGACACTACCTCAGAGTGAAAGGCTGGAAAACAATTTTCCAAGCAAATGGTCTGAAGAAACAAGCTGGAGTAGCCATTTTAATATCGGATAAAATCGACTTCCAACCCAAAGTTATCAAAAAAGACAAGGAGGTACACTTCATACTCATCAAAGGTAAAATCCTCCAAGAGGAACTGTCAACTCTGAATATCTACGCTCCAAATGCAAGGGCAGCCACATTCATTAAAGACACTTTAGTAAAGCTCAAAGTACACGTTGCACCTCACACAATAATAGTGGGAGACTTCAACACACCACTTTCATCAATGGACAGATCATGGAAACAGAAACTAAACAGGGACACAGTGAAACTAACAGAAGTTATGAAACAAATGGACCTGACAGATATCTATAGAACATTTTATCCTAAAACAAAAGGATATATCTTCTTCTCAGCACCTCATGGGACCTTCTCCAAAATTGACCATATAATTGGTCACAAAACAGGCCTCAATAGATACAAAAATATTGAAATTGTCCCATGTATCCTATCAGACCACCATGGCCTAAGACTGATCTTCAATAACAACATAAATAATGGAAAGCCAACATTCACGTGGAAACTGAACAACACTCTTCTCAATGATACCTTGGTCAAGGAAGGAATAAAGAAAGAAATTAAAGACTTTTTAGAGTTTAATGAAAATGAAGCCACAACGTACCCAAACCTATGGGACACAATGAAAGCATTTCTAAGAGGGAAACTCATAGCTCTGAGTGCCTCGAAGAAGAAACGGGAGAGAGCACATACTAGCAGCTTGACAACACATCTAAAAGCTCTAGAAAAAAAGGAAGCAAATTCACCCAAGAGGAGTAGACGGCAGGAAATAATCAAACTCAGGGGTGAAATCAACCAAGTGGAAACAAGAAGAACTATTCAAAGAATTAACCAAACGAGGAGTTGGTTCTTTGAGAAAATCAACAAGATAGATAAACCCTTAGCTAGACTCACTAAAGGGCACAGGGACAAAATCCTAATTAACAAAATCAGAAATGAAAAGGGAGACATAACAACAGACCCTGAAGAAATCCAAAACACCATCAGATCCTTCTACAAAAGGCTATACTCAACAAAACTGGAAAACCTGGACGAAATGGACAAATTTCTGGACAGATACCAGGTACTGAAGTTGAATCAGGATCAAGTTGACCATCTAAACAATCCCATATCACCTAAAGAAATAGAAGCAGTTATAAATAGTCTCCCAGCCAAAAAAAGCCCAGGACTAGACGGGTTTAGTGCAGAGTTCTATCAGACCTTCAAAGAAGATCTAACTCCAGTTCTGCACAAACTTTTTCACAAGATAGAAGTAGAAGGTACTCTACCCAACTCATTTTATGAAGCCACTATTACTCTGATACCTAAACCACAGAAAGATCCAACAAAGATAGAGAACTTCAGACCAATTTCTCTTATGAATATTGATGCAAAAATCCTCAATAAAATTCTCGCTAACCGAATCCAAGAACACATTAAAGCAATCATCCATCCTGACCAAGTAGGTTTTATTCCAGGGATGCAGGGATGGTTTAATATACGAAAATCCATCAATGTAATCCATTATAAAAACAAACTCAAAGACAAAAACCACATGATCATCTGTTAGATGCAGAAAAAGCATTTGACAAGATCCAACACCCATTCATGATAAAAGTGCTGGAAAGATCAGGAATTCAAGGCCCATACCTAAACATGATAAAAGCAATCTACAGCAACCCAGTAGCCAACACCAAAGTAAATGGAGAGAAGCTGGAAGCAATCCCACTAAAATCAGGGACTAGACAAGGCTGCCCACTTTCTCCCTATCTTTTCAACATAGTACTTGAAGTATTAGCCAGAGCAATTCGACAACAAAAGGAGATCAAGGGGATACAAATTGGAAAAGAGGAAGTCAAAATATCACTTTTTGCAGATGATATGATAGTATATAAAAGTGACCCTAAAAATTCTACCAGAGAACTCCTAAACCTGATAAACAGCTTCGGTGAAGTAGCTGGATATAAAATAAACTCAAACAAGTCAATGGCCTTTCTCTACACAAAGAATAAACAGGCTGAGAAAGAAATTAGGGAAACAACACCCTTCTCAATAGTCACAAATAATATAAAATATCTTGGCGTGACTCTAACTAAGGAAGTGAAAGATCTGTATGATAAAAACTTCAAATCTCTGAAGAAAGAAATTAAAGAAGATCTCAGAAGATGGAAAGATCTCCCATGCTCATGGATTGGCAGGATCAACATTGTAAAAATGGCTATCTTGCCAAAAGCAATCTACAGATTCAATGCAATCCCCATCAAAATTCCAACTCAATTCTTCAACGAATTAGAAGGAGCAATTTGCAAATTCATCTGGAATAACAAAAAACCTAGGATAGCAAAAAGTCTTCTCAAGGATAAAAGAACCTCTGGTGGAATCACCATGCCTGACCTAAAGCTTTACTACAGAGCAATTGTGATAAAAACTGCATGGTACTGGTATAGAGACAGACAAGTAGACCAATGGAATAGAATTAAAGACCCAGAAATGAACCCACACACCTATGGTCACTTGATCTTCGACAAGGGAGCTAAAACCATCCAGTGGAAGAAAGACAGCATTTTCAACAATTGGTGCTGGCACAACTGGTTGTTATCATGTAGAAGAATGTGAATCGATCCATACATATCTCCTTGTACTAAGGTCAAATCTAAGTGGATCAAGGAACTTCACATAAAACCAGAGACACTGAAACTTATAGAGGAGAAAGTGGGGAAAAGCCTTGAAGATATGGGCACAGGGGAAAAATTCCTGAACAGAACAGCAATGGCTTGTGCTGTAAGATCGAGAATTGACAAATGGGACCTAATGAAACTCCAAAGTTTCTGCAAGGCAAAAGACACCGTCAATAAGACAAAAAGACCACCAACAGATTGGGAAAGGATCTTTACCTATCCTAAATCAGATAGGGGACTAATATCCAACATATATAGAGAACTCAAGAAGGTGGACTTCAGAAAATCAAATAACCCCATTTAAAAATGGGGCTCAGAACTGAACAAAGAATTCTCACCTGAGGAATACCGAATGGCAGAGAAGCACCTGAAAAAATGTTCAACATCCTTAATCATCAGGGAAATGCAAATCAAAACAACCCTGAGATTCTACCTCACACCAGTCAGAATGGCTAAGATCAAAAATTCAGGTGACAGCAGATGCTGTCGTGGATGTGGAGAAAGAGGAGCACTCCTCCATTGTTGGTGGGATTGCAGGCTTGTACAACCACTCTGGAAATCAGTCTGGCGGTTCCTCAGAAAATTGGACATAGTACTACCGGAGGATCCAGCAATACCTCTCCTGGGCATATATCCAGAAGATGCCCCAACTGGTAAGAAGGACACATGCTCCACTATGTTCATAGCAGCCTTATTTATAATAGCCAGAAGCTGGAAAGAACCCAGATGCCCCTCAACAGAGGAATGGATACAGAAAATGTGGTACATCTACACAATGGAGTACTACTCAGCTATTAAAAAGAATGAATTTATGAAATTCCTAGCCAAATGGATGGACCTGGAGGGCATCATCCTGAGTGAGGTAACACATTCACAAAGGAACTCACACAATATGTACTCACTGATAAGTGGATATTAGCCCCAAACCTAGGATACCCAAGATATAAGATACAATTTGCTAAACACATGAAACTCAAGAAGAATGAAGACTGAAGTGTGGACACTATGCCCCTCCTTAGAATTGGGAACAAAAAACCCATGGAAAGAGTTACAGAGACAAAGCTTGGAGCTGAGATGAAAGGATGGACCATGTAGAGACTGCCATATCCAGGGATCCACCCCATAATCAGCATCCAAACGCTGACACCATTGCATACACTAGCAAGATTTTATCGAAAGGACCCAGATGTAGCTGTCTCTTGTGAGACTATGCCGGGGCCTAGCAAACACAGAAGTGGATGCTCACAGTCAGCTAATGGATGGATCACAGGGCTCCCAATGGAGGAGCTAGAGAAAGTACCCAAGGAGCTAAAGGGATCTGCAACCCTATAGGTGGAACAACAATATGAACTAACCAATACCCCGGAGCTCTTGACTCTAGCTGCATATGTATCAAAAGATGGCCTAGTCGGCCATCACTGGAAAGAGAGGCCCATTGGACACGCAAACTTTATATGCCCCAGTACAGGGGAACGCCAGGGCCAAATAGGGGGAGTGGGTGGGTAGGGGAGTGGGAGTAGGTGGGTATGGGGGACTTTTGGTATAGCATTGGAAATGTAAATGAGCTAAATACCTAATAAAAAATGGAAAAAAACAAACAAACAAACAAATAAATATTCTGTTAAATTTAAAAAAATATATATATATAAGCATTTATGTGCTGTGAACGTATAGAGTTCTGAGGGTAAAGTTGTTGTATCAAACTGTGATCTTACTTAGGGTACTGGGAGTACAAAACAATAACACTTTAAAAATCACATCAGTAAGTGTGCAGCTGCACACATTGGTTTTAGTCAGCACCACAACTAGAGACACCTGGGAAGAGGAAGCCTGGACCGAGGATTCTCCTGTTGGCCTGATTCTGGGCATTGATTAATGATTGATGTGGGAGGGTCCAGTCCACTGTGGGCAGTGCCAGGCTGGGCAGGTGGTCTCCTGTTGTATAAACAGGCAGGCTGAGCAAGCCAGTAAGCAGCCTGCCTTCATGTCTTAGCTCTGTCCTGGCTGAGCTCCTGCCCCTTTCCTCTCTATGGCAGAGTGTCCTCAGGATGTTCAGGAAAGTCAAATAAACCCACTCAGCCCAAACTGCTCCTGAGCACTGTGTTCATCTGTTAGCAACAGAAAGCGAGCTGGGATAAGAGCCAAGTGTCCACTCTCTATTACAAGGCAAGTGTTCAAACAAAGAAACAAAACATAACTGTATGTGTGAGACAGGCTCTCATGTAGCTCAGGCTGGCCTTGAACTCCCTACATAGGCAGGCAGTGCTGACCCTTGAACTTGTTATTTCACCCCCACCTTCCAAGCCCTGACCCTGCAGGTGTGAGCCACCATGCTGAGTGTGAAACCCAGGCCTTGGTCCAGGCCAGGCAAACACTCACCTGAGTTACATCCTCAGTCCCTAGGAAATTCCATTTTGATTCCAGCACAGGCCCTTCAGAGTGGGTTTTGCTGTTTAATTCGGCTGAAGAATTTAGTTAGGCTGGTGTGAGGTACACACCCTCAATCCAGCAGTCAGGAGACTGGGGCCTGAGGAGCAGAGCTGGAGACAATCAAACCAATCAAAGCCAGAACACAGTAAGCAAACCATAGAGGCCAAGCAGTTCCCACCAGTTTTCTGTTGGAATCCCAGTGATTTTTATCCTCATTCTCCTCTCCCCTCTTCTCCCTCCCCTTTTAGCAATCAGTGTCCAGCCTGGGGCCTCTCCTCACTCTTGCTCTCCTCGCAGTCCATTCTCCTCCTGTGACAGCCCAAGTGGTCCACTTTCTGTGATTATCAGAAGGCTCCTCCTGCTATGTTGTTCAGGTCCTTTCAGTCACTGCCTGGAGGGACTGCCTCTCTCCTGCCTTTGCCAGCCCCTCCTTGTCCTCTCTGTTTCAGCCACACTGCCTTCCTGTCTGCTTCTAGGATAGCCTGAGTTCTTCTGGTCCCTGCATCCATTCCATGCCTGGTGCCTTTCTCAGGACCCTTCTCTGGTGGGCATTAGAGCTTTCTCATACTTTTCATTATCTGGCTTACATTTGTTGTCCAGAAAACAACCTTCTTGTTTGTACTCAGTTCATTTCTTGGGTAGTTTATCCCAATTAAACTCTTACCTAGAGAGTAAACTTTAATATGGTATACAATAGGAGCCCACACAGCATTTGACTCATGGAGAAAAATGAGTTTGCCTCCTGTGATTGGAAAAATGAACACATGCCTGCTGTATTGCAATCCCATGAAGAAGCAGCTGGAGAGATGGATCAGTGGTTAGGAGTGCTGGCTGCTCTTCTAGAGGACCTGGGTTCAAGTCCCAGTACTACACAGTGGCTTACAGGTACCTATGGCTCCAGTGTCACTGGATCTGACTCTCTTTTCTGGCCTCCTCCAGCACTAGAAATGCATATGGCACACAAACATATAGGTGTGCAAAATTTCCATTCACATACAAAGTAATAAAATAGAAAACAGAAGGAAGGAAGAAAGAAAAAGATTCTTGATCTTTTCTTTCAAGGAAGTCAGACTGCAGTAGGAAAGTTCCATGGCCAAGCAAAGTATTTCAGCAACCAGACTGAGCACGGAGCAGACGTGCTGCCACTACATTCCGAAGGACACTAGGAAGGCGTTCTTGCCCATGTCTTTTGTTTTCCTCTCACTCTAGAAATAGACATTTTTAGTGTTATGTTTGCTTAATTAGTTCTACAAAATTCAAGTGACTCTTGCTACATAGAGATGGCCCAATGGATCAGATGTTCCATAAGTAGAAATTGGTGGCTTCATGAACTAGTGCCTATGGCAGAGCCTAATTTCCACCCCTAGACCCATGGTGACTCAATGTGTTACTTGGTAGAGGAAAAAGTATTTCTTAATGAAGCATTTGTGTTCTTGTAGCCTCCTATCATTCCACATGCTTGGTGATGTCCTTCCAGGACATCTGTCTTACTAAAAGAAGAAGGAAGAAAAGGAAGGAAGGAAGGAAGGAAGGAAGGAAGGAAGGAAGGAAGAATGTTGTAATTATGCTGAGAAAAAGAAAGTCCTGTTAATAAAATTACTCCCACCTCTGTAAAAATACATTATTTGGAGACTTCCTGTGTTGTTTGTTTTTTTTTTTTTTTGTTTGTTTTTTCCTTAAAAATTTATTTACTGTTAATTCTTCTAAGAAAGGAATGGCCATTTTGGCTCACAGTTTGAGGATACACTCCATCATTGTGGAGTCCATGCCGGCAGCAATGTGAGATGTCTGCTGGCATTGCATGCACAGTCAGGAAGCAGAAAATGATCAATGCTGGTGCTCAGCTGGCTTTTTCTTCTTATTTAGCTCAAGGCTCAAGGCTGTGGGCATTTGCTGCTCCTTGTCTAATTGTTATTTACAGCATTTAACTTGGGGCTGGAGAGATAGGCAGTTCAGAGTGTGTGTTACTATTCTGTTGGACCTGATTGAATTTCTCAGCTCCAGTGTAGTGAACCTACAATGTGTTACTTCTCTCTGGCCTCCAAGGGAATACACATATGTAGAATACATTGATATGTGCACACATACACACACACAAACAAACAAAAATAATAAATCTTAAAATAAACAAATCTCTTTTAACAAACATACATATACCAGTAAGTCTTATAAAATACTCAAATTATATATTTATGTATGTATATATATATATAAAACATTAACATTTATATTTATATGTCATAAAACTCAAGCCCTCCTATTCTGTCTGATTCTCTACCAGGCATAGAAAGAATACTATGGTGAGTCTGGTGGCTTTTGCTCATGACATTTCTACCTTGTCTTAGTTAAGGTTTCTACAGCTTCAAAAAGAAAAGAAAAGAAAAGAAAAGAAAAGGAAAAGGAAAAGGAAAAGGAAAAGGAAAAGGAAAAGAAAAAGAAAAAGAAAAAGAAAAAGAAAAAGAAAAAGAAAAAGAAAAAAGAAAAAGAAAAAAGAAAAAGAAAGAAAGAAAGAAAAACCTGACTAAAGAGTACATTGGAGAGGAAAGGGTTTATTTGGCTTACACTTCCAGATCATAGTCCATCACTGAAGGAAGTCAGGACAGGCACTGAAGCAGGGCTGGAACCCTGTGGCAGGAGCTGATGCAGAAGCCATGGAGGGGTATTGCTTATTAGTTTGTTTCATGTGGCTTGCTCAGTCTGCTTTCTAATAGAACCCAGAACCACCAGCCCAGGGATGGCACCACTCACCATGGGCTGGGCCCTTCCCAGTTGATTGATAATTGACAAAATGCCTTACAGCTGGATCTCATGAAGGCATTTCCTCAACGGAGACTGTCTCTCCTTTCTCTGGTTTGTGTTAACACACAAAGCAGCCAGTATACATCTCTAGACAATTTGTCAAGTTTTTACAAAAATGGGTTCCTGTGGCATAGGTTGTTTTGCACTTTTTAAAAATTATATTTCTTGAAGTTTTTTTTTTGTTTTGTTTTTTGTTTTGTTTTTTGAGACAGGGTTTCTCTGTATAGCTCTGGGTGTCCTGGAACTCATGCTGAAGACCAGGCTGGCCTTGAACTCAGAAATCTGCCTGCCTCTGCCTCGCAAGGGCTGGGATTCAAGGTATGTGCCACCACGCCCAGCAGAGATATTTTCAAGTCTTAGAGCTCCAATATAATGTTGACATTCTCAGCCAGGCAGTGGTGGCACATACCTTGAGTCCCAGCATTCTGAAGGCAGAGGCAGGCATATCTCTATGAGTTCAAGGCCAACTGGTCTACATAGTCGGTACTAGGATAGCCAGGGCCACACCGAAAGCTCTGTCTCAAAAAACAGCAAAAAACTATTGACATTCTCTATGATTGATTTATATATATATATATATATATATATATTATATATAATCACTAGCAAGTAAAGTTAATATTGTTTTAAGTCACAAGCCCTGACTAGGAAGCTGATAAAACTTCGTACACATTTTATATAGCTACTCCTGGCAAGGGCCGTTCAGCTTGGTTTTCAGGGACTCTGGGACATCTTGATTTGAGAATAGACAGTTCTGAGAACTATTCTGGCTGAGATGTAACTCAGTTTTAGTGTACTTGTCAAGCATGCATGAAGTTCTGGGTTGGATCCTCAGCATAGCAGAAACCCATGGGTGCTGGCACAAACCTGAGATCCCAGCACAAGGGGAAGCAAGAGGATGGGAAGCTGAAAGCCCCCCTTGCTACACAGGAGTTTCAGGCCTGCATTACATAGTGAGACCCTGTGTCAAAGCAAAACAAGGAAGAGAAACAAACAACACCATTCCAAATCCAAACTGAAATGACAATCCTAATTCCATTAGGTAAAACCTAACATTATTAAATCTCCCTGACCCATCTGTCTTCTCCTGAGTGGGTGTGGAGACATCTTACACTCATTCACGTGGTCATGGCCCAGAAGCTTTAGCACCAAACTTACCTGTGAGATAGTCCTCAATATCTTTTAAAAAATCTATGCATGCTGAGCAGACTTTGGGTGCTGGATCCACACCCAGTCTCACAGCACCCAGAGGAAGCTCGACTCCCAGGTGTTCTAATATGTCCAGACCACAGGATTTCAGGATCCCAGCGACACCTTGACTCTCAGGAGCTCTGACACACCCAGAATCTCAGGGTCACAGAATCATAGGATCACAGAGACAGCTGGACTCTAAGGAGTTCTGACACAACCAGAATCATAGGAGGGACAGGCTCCAGTCAGAGACAACAAGGGCAAGTGTAGTCTCCCCTCCCACAGCCTGAAACCTGCTTGCTCAGGGGTGGAGCTTCCCGATCAATGGTTCTGCCATGCCCACTGCTGGAACCTGCCTCTTTGCTGTTCAGAGCCATGCACGTGGTCACCCTGCTATTGGACCCCAAGATTAATTGGTGGGAATCGGGCCCCTCCCCCTGCTTTATAATTGTGTGCGGAACAGTAAAATTGAGCTTTGATCAGAATGCCTGTCTTAGCTGCATTTCTTTATCTCGCCGCCTAGACCCTCTTCTCTTCCAGGTTTCCAAAATGCCTTTCCAGGCTAGAACCCATGTTGTGATCTGCTGGCCGGACACAACAGGCAAGTAGCACTAGAGATAACCAGATGGTGAGAGGCAAGTGCAAGAACATAAGCAATAGAAACCAAGGCTACTTGGCATCATCAGAACCTTCCAACATAGCAAGTCCTGGATACACCATCACACTGGAAAAATCAAGGCTCAGATTTAAAATCACTTCTCATGATGATTATAGAGGACTTTAGGAAGGGCATAAATAACTCCCTTAAAGAAATACAGGAGAACACAAGTAACCAGCTAGAAGCACTTAAAGAGGAAACACAAACATCCCTTAAAGAATTACAGGAAAACATAACCAAACAGGTGAAGGAATTGAACAAAATCATCCAGGATCTAAAAATGGAAATAGAAACAATAAAGAAATCACAAAGGGAAACAACCCTGGAGATAGAAAACCTAGGAAAGAGATCAATAGTCACATATGCAAGCATCACCAACAGAATACAAGAGATAGAAGAGAGAATCTCAGATGCAGAAGATACCATAGAAAACGTTGACACAACAGTCAAAGAAAATTAAAAATGCAAAAAGTTCCTAACCCAAAACATCCAGGAAATTCAGGATACAATGAGAAGACCAACCCTAAGGATAATAGGTATAGAAGAGAGTGAAGATTGCCAACTTAAAGGGCCAGTAAATATCTTCAACAAATATAAAAGAAAACTTCCCTAATGTAAAGAAAGAGATGTCCATGAACATACAAGAAGCTTACAGAACTCCTAATAAACTGGAACAGAAAAGAAATTCCTCCTGTAACATAATAATCAAAACATCAAATACACAAAACAAAGAAAGAATATTAAAAGCAGTAAGGAAAAAAAGTCAAGTAACATATAAAGGCAGAGCTATCAGAATTATACCAGACTTCTCACCAGAGACTATAAAAGTCAGAAGATCCTGGGCAGATCTCATCCAGGCCCTAAGAAAACACAAACACCAGCCCAGGCTACTATATCCAGCAAAACTCTCAATTAACATAGATGCATAAATTAAGATAGTCCATGACAAAACCAAATATACACAATGTGTTCCCACAAATCCAGCCCTACAAAGACTGATAGACAGAAAACTCCAACACAAAGAGGGACACTACACCCTAGAAAAAGCAAGAAAGTATTCTTTCAACAAACCCAAAAGAAGATAGCCACACAAACATAATTCTACCTCTAACAACAAAAATAACAGGAAGCAACAATTACTTTTCCTTAACATCAATGGACTCAATTTCCCAATAAAAAGACATAGACTAACAGACTGGTTACATAAACAGGACCCAGCATTTTGCTGCATACAGGAGACACAACTTAGTGACAAAGACAGTCACTGCCTCAAACTAAAATGCTAGAAAACAATTTTCCAAGCAAATTGTCCCAATAAACAAGCTGGAGTAGCCTTTCAAACATCCAATAAAATAGACTTTCAACCAAAAGTTACCAAAAAAGATAAGGAAGGACACTTCATACTGGTCAAAGGAAAAATCTACCAAGATAAACTCTCAATTCTGAACATCTATGCTCCAAATGCAAGAACACCCACATTCATAAAAGAAACTTTACTAAAGCTCAAAGAACACATTGTACCTCACACAATATTAGTGGGAGACTTCAACACCCCACTCTCAGCAATGGACAGATCATGGAAACACAAACTAAGTGGAGACATTGTGAAACTAATAGAAATTATGAACCAAGTGGATTTAAGAGATATCTATAGAACATTTCATCCTAAAACAAAGGAATATACCTTCTTCTCAGCACCTCATGGTATCTTCTCAAAAACTGACCATATAATTGGTCACAAAACAGATCTCAACAGATACAAGAAGACTGAAATAATCCAATACATACTATCAGATAACCACATTAGTCGGCTAGTCTTCAATAACAACAAAAACAACAGAAAGCCCACATACACATGGAAGCTGAACAACGCTCAATGATAACTTGGTCAAGGAAGAAATAAAGAAAGAAATTAAAGACTTTTTAGTATTTAATGAAAATGAAGGCATAAACATACCAAGACTTATGGGACACAAAGAAAGCATTGCTAAATGGAAAACTCAAAGCTCTAAGTGCCTCCAAAAAGAAACTGGAGAGAGCATACACTAGCAGCTTAACAGCACACCTGAAAATTCTAGAACAAAAAGAAGCAAATACACCAAGAGGAGTAGATGGCAGGAAATAATCAAACTCAGGGATGAAATCAACCAAATAGAAACAAAAAGAACTATACAAAGAATCAACAAAACCGGGAGCTGGTTCTTTTGAGAAAATCAACAAGATAGATAAACCTTAGCCAGACTAACCAGAGGGCACAGAGACAGTATCCAAATTAACAAAATCAGAAATGAAAAGGGAGACATAACAACAGAAACAGAAAATTAAAAAAAAAAAAAAAAAACAGATCCTACTACAAAAGCCTATACTCAGCAAAACTGGAAAATCTGGATGAAATGGACAATTTTCTAGACAGATACCAAATACCGAAGTTAAATCAGGATCAGATAAACCATCTAAGCAGTCCTATAACCCCTAAAGAAATAGAAGCAGTCATTAAAAGTCTCACAACCAGAAAAAACAAACAAACAAACAAACAAACAAAAAAAAAAAACCCAGGACCAGATGGGTATAGTGCAGAATTCTATCAGACCTTCAAAGAATACCTAATACTAGTACTCTTCAAACTATTCCACAAAATAGAAAGAGAAGGAACTCTACTCAATTCATTCTATGAAGCCACAATTATGCTTATAACTAAACAACACAAAGACCCAACAAAGAAAGAGAATTTCAGACCAATTTCTCTTTTGAATATCAATGCAAAAAATACTCAATAAAATTCTCACAAACCAAAATTGAAGAACACATCAAAACAATCATGATCCATCATGATCAAGTAGGTTTCATCCCAGGGATGGAGGGATGGTTCAACATAATCTGCTATATAAACAAGTTCAAAGAAAAAAGACACATGATCATCTTATTAGATGCTGAGAAAGCATTTTACAAAATTCTACAACCCTTCATGGTAAAAGTCTTGGAAAGATAGAAATTCAAGGCCCACACCTAAACACAGTAAAAGCATTATACAGCAAATCAGTAGCTAACATCAAACTAAATGGAGAGAAACTGGAAGCAATCCCACTAAAATCAGGGACTAGACAAGGCTTCCCACTCTCTCCCTACCTATTCAATATAGTACTCAAAGTCCTAGCCAGAGCAATTAGACAACAAAAGAAGGGCAAAGGGATACAAATTGGGAAGGAAGAAGCCAAAATACACTATTTGCAGATGATATGATAGTATATTTTTGTGCCCCTCAAAATTCCACCAGAGAACCTAAACCTGATAGACAACTTCAGCAAAGTGGCTGAATATAAAATTAACTCAAACAAATCAGTAACCTTCCTGTACTCAAAGGATAAACAGACTGAGAAAGAAATTAGGGAAATGACACTCTTCACAATAGTAACAAATAATATAAAATACCTTGGTGTGACTCTAACCAAGCAAGTGAAAGACTGTATGATAAGAACTTCAAAGCCGGGTGTGGTGGCGCACGCCTTTAATCCCAGCATTCAGGAGGCAGAGGCAGGAAGATTTCTGAGTTCGAGGCCAGACTGGTCTACAACGTGAGTTCTAGGACAGCCAGGGCTACACAGAGAAACCCTGTCTCGAAAAAACAAAAAACAAACAAACAAAAAAAAAGAACTTCAATTTTCTGAAGAAAGAAATCAAACTTCTTTCCAGAAGATGGAAAGATCTCCCATGCTCATGTGTTGTCAGGATTAATCAGGATTAATATAATAAAAATGGCCATCTTGCTAAAAGCAATCTACAGATTCAATACAATCCCCATCAAAGTTCCAACTCAATTCTTCATAGAGTTAGAAACAGCAATTTACAAATTCATTTGGAATAACAAAAACTATCAAGATATCAAAAACTATCAAGGACTTCCATATAAAACCAGAGACACTGAAACTTATAGAGGAGAAAGTGGGAAAGAGCCTCGAACATATGGGCACAGGGGAAACTTTTCCTGAACAGAACATCAGTGGCTTGTACTGTAAGATCAAGGATTAACAAACGGGACCTCATAAAATTGCAAAGCTTCTGTAAGGCAAAGGACACTGTCAATAAGATCAAAAGGCAACAAACAGATTGGGAAAAGATCTTTACCAATCCTAAATCCAACAGGGGGCTAATATCCAATATATACACAGAACTCAAGAAGTTTGACTCCAGAATACCAAATAACCCTATATAAAAATGGGGTACAGAGCTAAACAAAGAATTCTCAACTGAGGAATAGCGAATGTTGAGAACATCTAAAGAAATGTTGAACATCTTTAGTCATCAGGGAAATGCAAATCAAAACAACCCTGCGATTCCACCTCACATCAGTCAGAACGGTTAAGATCAAAAACTCAGGTGACAGAAGATGCTGGTGAGGATGTGGAGAAAAAGGAACACTCCTCCAATGCTGGTGGGATTACAAGGTGGTACAACCACTCTGGAAATCAGTTTGGTGGTTCCTCAGAAAACTGGACACAGTATTACCTGAGGACCCAGCTATACCACTCCTGAGCATATAACCAAAAGATGCCTCAACATATAACAAGGACACATGCTCCACTATGTTTGCGTAGCAGCCTTATTTATAATAGCCAGAAGCTGGAAGCAACCCAGATGTCCTTCAACAGAGGAATGGATACAGAAAATGGATACATTTACATAATGGAGTACTACTCAGCTATAAAAAAAAACAATAACTTCATGAAATTCTTAGGCAAATGGTTGGAACTAGAAAATACCATCCTGAGTGAGGTAACCCAATCACAAAAGAACACATATGGTATGCACTCATTGACAAATGGATATTAACCCAAAAGCTCAAAATACCAAAGATACAATTCACGGACGACATGAAGCTCAAGAAGAAGGAAGACCAAAGTGTGGATGCTTCAGTCCTTCTTAAAAGGAGGAACAAAATACTCAGAGGAGGAAATACAGAGACAAAGTATGGAACAGGGACTGAAGGAAAGGCCACCTGGGGATCCATCCCATATACAGTCTCCAAACCAGACACTATTGTGAATGCCAATAAGTACATGCTCACAGGAGCCTGATATAGCTGTCTCCTGAGAGGTTCTGCTAGAACCTGACAAATACAAAGGCAGATGCTGGCAGCCAGCCATTGGACTGAGCATGGGGGTCCCTAGTAGAGGAGTTAGATAAAGGATTGAAGGAGCTGAAGGGGTTTGCAATCCCATAGGAAGAACAACAATATCAACCTACCAGAACCCCCAGAGCTCCTGGGGGAGGGGGCGGGGGGGGGACCACCAACCAAAGAGTACACATGGAGTGACTCATGGCTCCAGCTGCATATGTAGCAAAGGATGTCCTAGTTGGGCATCAATGGGAAGAGAGGTCCTAGGTCCTGTGAAGGCTGGATGCCCCTGCGTAAGGGAATGCCAGGGTGGGGAGGTGGAAGTGGGTGGGGAGGTGGGAGTGGGTGGGTGGGGGAACACCCTCATAGAAGCAGGGGGAGAGGAAGGGGATAGGGGGATTCATGCATGCTTTGTTTATTTATTTGACTGGAAGAGACTTGGGAGCCTTTGAAAGCAACAATACCTTCTGGAAACATTTGGCTTTGAACAATGCAGCACCTTCTAGTTGCCAGAACAGAAAAGGATCTCATCTAGCTTTCTGTTTTCACAAGACTCCATACCTTAGCAAGCCCTGAGACCTTTACATAAGGGACTCAGAAATGTGGAGACAGCACCTTGCCAAACTAAAAGATTCTTCCCATCAAAGTCGATACAGGCCTGGGAAAGTGTCAAAATCTACCTACCTTGCTCTTTGGAGTCTGTAGTTCTACTTCTGGCTAACTGTTCTTCTTCTTTTTTTTTTTTAACATTTTTTTTTAAAGATTTATTTGTTTATATGAGAACACTGTAACTGTCTTTAGACACACCAGAAGAGGGCATCATATCCCATTACAGATGGTTGTAAGCCACCATGTTGTTGCTGGGAGTTGAACTCAAGACCTCTGGAAGAGCAGTCAGTGCTCTTAACTGCTGAGTCATCTCTCCAAGCTTCTCCCCCCCCCCCCCCCCAATTCTTGTCAACCCAGAACATGATGGTTTTTTGCTTAAAACCTCACCCTGAGAGTGACTTAGTGCTACCCTGAGATCCCAAGCACCAAGTATCAAAGCTGGCTGGCTAATAAAGTTTGACAAAAATAAATACAAAAACTTGTTGCTGGTTCCTAATAGGAAACACTTTAACGATTGTGAGAGGGAACCCGCTGACATAGACACTGTGGGTCAGACATGTGGGTAGAGGTCAGGCAACAGAGGTGGATGATTGTAACTTTATTACCATGAAAAGATTTCAAATCACATTCATGCTGTGTACACATGAATAATGGGCACAATGATGGACCGACAGTTCCCAGTGTCTGCTGTGTAATCTCCTGCCACGCCTCTCTGATGCTGTGTCCCCCATGTACACAGTGTATTGATTCCTAGGAGTATAAAGTTGTCACCCATCAATAAAGATCACAAAGTTGGTTTAAAAAAAAAAAGATTGACAAATGGCTTAATTAAACAATTGTCTAATTGGCTTAATTGGCTTCTCGGCTGAATACTCCACCACATTTCTGGAGACCCCAGTAAGATCCCAGAGACTGGACCTCAAGACAAGGAGGTTCTTGGTGCCCCTTGGCGTGAGGAAGAGTGTAGTGGTCAGGGAACTCCTAGGGTGTGGAAAGCCTTTTGGGGTACCACTTGGCAGGAGTCTGACAATGGCTAAGGACAAAGAAGTAGGCTTCAGACAGGAATCTGACATTGTCCTAGGACAAGGAAGTAAGCTCAGACAGGAATCTGACATTAGGGCAAGATAAGGCAAGAATCTAACTGTAGGCTGTGATAGGGAAGTAGGATAAGGCAGGAATTTTAGTTTTAGGATAGAACTAGGCCTCAGACAAGAGTTTTGGGCTTGGATGAAGAAGTGGGCTTAAGTCTTAAGCCTTTTTTATTTTATTTTTTATTTTATTTTATTTTTTTGTTTTTGTTTTTTTTTTTTTTTTCGAGACAGGGTTTCTCTGTATAGCCCTGTCTGTCCTAGAACTCACTCTGTAGACCAGGCTGGCCTCGAACTCAGAAATCTGCCTGCCTCTGCCTCCCAAGTGCTGGGATTAAAGGCGTGTGCCACCACTGCCCGGCGATAAGCCTTTTTTTTTAAACAATTATCAGGAGTCATCACAGGACTTCACTTGCTGCCTGTTCCTTATTGTACTGCTTGCCCAAAATACTTGCATGTAATTGATATTGTATTAAAAAGTGGGTTGAAAAATAAAAATTTGCCTTCAGTCTCAGAATTGACTGGGGTCACGCTACAATGTTGTCTAACTGTCTTTTTTCTTTTTAATCCTCACTCCCGCGCTGGAGAACCTGATGTCTGACTGAGCGGACTTGGTCACTAGGGGGTGTGTAATCTGAGTTATTTCAGGTCCCCAGGGCTCCCTTTGATCATGTGTTTCCTAATGCTTTCCCAGGAGTCTGACATGTCTACCCCAAAAGGAAACAAATTAGTCACCTGGTCTGTCACTTCTGAATGTAAGTGTCGTTAGGGAACCTTCTCTTTGAACACATAGGACAGGTCAGACATGGCTACTGATCCAGACTCTGGGATCCATTTGAGACGTTACTGGATCCTCCTGTCTGTTCAGAATGGCTGGATGGTGAGTGTGAATTCATTAAGTCTGTATGGTGGCCACTCCCAGTTGTTTCGTGTGTGTGTGTGTGTGTGTGTGTGTGTGTGTGTGTGTGTGCGTGCGTGCGTGCGTGCGTGTGTGTGTGTGTGTGTGTGTGTGTGTCTGTAAGTTTTGTTTCCCAATATTCACAAGTGGTTTTCTCTGGTATGAAACCTTCCCCTGACCCAGCTTAGAACCTCCTGTTGGGGATCTAAATCCTTTTGGCTCAGCCAGGTCAGGCAGAGAAACAAACAAACAAAAACAAAAACAAAGCACTCCAGGAATAGGAGAGCTTGCTTGTTTTCTTGCTTGGCTCCTTCCTGTTCATGGTCAGAATTGATCCAAGTGTGGAGGTTGGGAAACACTGGGTCTTTTATCCAGGGGAATGCACACGGGAAGGGGGAAATAGTTTCCCCCAGGTGAGCGTTTCTTCTAACCCTGTTCTGTGCCTGCTGTAAGTTCCTCAGGGCTGAGCCCCAAAGGAAGGAGGAATTTCCATTCCTTTTTCTTTCACAATGTATGTATTTGTTTCAAAGAATGATCTGTGAAACCTACCATTCTCAGAAAAAAACAAAAACAAAAACAAACAAACAAGAGATGGGGGAGGGTCACAACACCCCTGCACCCCTGGGCTGGGTGGGGAGTGAGGTGTGTGGGGGGGTATGGATCCCTGCCAGATAGTACAACCTGGACAGAACAGATTTTTCCCTTCTGTCCAACATTTGCTAAGGGGGGAAGAGGGGACCCTTTGTTGAGTCCTTTTTAAAGGATTAAAGACAGCTACTAACAAGATTGTCTTTGTTACCCAGCTAGCTCCAGATATATATATATATATATATAAAAGTTAAAAGAAATTTAAAGAAATAAGCAGGTCCCAGTTGCTGGAGATAGCTTAGAGGGTGTTTAATAACAGAGAACTGATGAGGACAAGACCTTTTGCAAAAACAGAAAGCCACTGTCTCCTTCTCTGAGGATGAGATGCAGTTAGACTTACAGGTACTCAGCCAAATTTTGATGTCTTACCCTCTGTCAGAAAAAAAACCAACCCCCAGGGCTGGCCCAACACCAAGCTCCTATAATTGCTCAACTAACCAGTTCATCTACCTCTGTCCGGACGAAACCATTCTCAGTGAGTCTGGAAACAAAAGGAGGAAACTAAAGTCCATGTTGCCTAACTTGAAAAGACAGGAGCCCCGGTTCCCTTCCAGTCAGCCTGGGTCAACCTCTCCTGACTGGGAAGGTCCTGGGACCTCTGACTCTCATGACTCTGGTTCTTTCAGCAAAATAGGAGTACACCGTCTTGGACCAGAAAGATTAATTCTTCAGCCTCCGATAGGCAGAGGTGAGTCCACCCATCTTTTTTTTCAAATGGACAGACCTAGTGGGAGGTTACAACACACAACTTACATGGATCAGGTTGCCCAGGATACACACTTCCTGCCTCAGAGGCTTCCGGGGAAAACAGATTATAACAGGGCCACTGAGGAATTGTTGCAAGTGTTACAGACCTCAGGCTACAAAATATCAAGCTAAACCAGCCCATGGTGGTGCATGCCTTTAATCTCAGCACTTGGGAGGCAGAGGAAGGTGGATCTCTGAGTTCAAGGCTAGCCTGCTCTACAGAGTGAGTGCAGGACAGCCAGGACTACCCAGAGAAATTCTGACTCAAATTAAATTAAATTAAATTAAATTAAATTAAATTAAATTAAATTAAAACTACCGGCTAGGACAGCCCACTTTTGTAGAAGGCTACTTATCTTGGCTACTAGCAAAAGGGAAGCAAAGAGAGCCTGTCTCACAACAGGATTGCTACCATCACTCACAACCCAACTGCAAAGACGACGAGACAGGTTTAAGAGTTCCTAGGTGCAGCTAGATATTGCTGCCTCTGGATACCAGAGTTTGTGGAAATAGAAAGACCTGTATACGCGAGCACAAAGTAGGGCACTGCGCCCCTAGTCTGGACTGAGACTACATAAAAGATGAAAGTGGTTGTAACTTGTTGTGGTCCAGGAACAGTCACCCACTAACCACGTGGACACAGATGTCAGATAGGATGAAAGTTTATTGAATGCTTAATTCAAGCTGATGAATCAGGGTCATAGAGAAGACTCTGGAACCAAACTGATGCTGGTCTACTCTTAGAGCAGGCTTTTTATAGGAAAACCACGCGCAGAAGACAAGGGGGAGGAATATTACATTTTGGCTAACTAGACAAAGTATTACCAGACAACCTTTAAGCTATTTGGCCTAAGTGAGGTGGTGGTTAGGGTTTTCCAGAGGACTAAGATGATAGAGGATGAGTGATACAACCATAGCATTGGGACCTTTTGGGAGATTTTCTCAGTGTCAGCTAGAATAATTACTTCTGGGAAGTGGAGTTTGAGAATTTGAACTTAGCTTCACCTTATGAACTAAATGGACTAGATTCAAAATGACTACAGTTGTATTAAAATGAGTAGGTCTTTTTTTTTTTTTTTTTTTTTGGTTTTTTTGTGTTTTGTTTTTCTTTTCAAGACAAGGTTTCTCTGTGTAGCCCTGGCTGTCCTGGAACTCACTTTGTAAACCAGGCTGGCCTCAAACACAGAAATCCACCTGCCTCTACCTCCCAAGTGCTGGGATTAAAGGAGTGCGCCACCAACACCTGGCTAAAATGAGTAGGTCTTCACATAACCCAATCTTTGGAGCCATGGAAACATCCTGTGACAAACCTGTCCGTACAACTGGACTTTGTAGTCCAAGGATGACCCACCTGTCTAAGAGCTGCAGTAGCTACTGGAAATTTAATGAAAAAAACAAAACAAACATACAAATAAACAGACAAGTTAACTCTGGGTCAAGTTATGCTCACAGCACCCAACAGCACACTTGAGTCCCTCCTCTGTGGAACAGCAGAATGACACTTGTCTAATGACTGTATGACCCAGTACCAGGCCCTACTCCCGGTCCATTCTTGAGTCCAACTTGAGAAACCTACCACCGTCAGTGCAGGTGCTCATCCTTGACTGACAGGAGATGAAGGATGAAACCAGGTACGTGGGAGCTACAGTAGTTACTTTAACCAAAATGATTTGAGCTCAAGCAAGGTGCCTCAGCCCAGAAAGCAGAACTGATTGCTCTGATCCCGGCTCTCAGATGGGGCAAAGGTAAGTCCACCACCATATACAAGGACTGCCAGTCAGTATTGTTTACTACCAGTCATATCCACAATGTGATGTATACAGAAAGAGGGAAAAGGAGCATTAAAAAAAATCTTGACCATCCTAGGAGCTATTTGCTTTCCCTTATAAAGTGTTGTCCCACACTGCTAGACTTTATGACCTGGTTGCTTGACAAACAGCCCTAAGACCAATGGCTATTTCTGGTTGTCAACTTGACTCAGGGAAGACTCAGGCTTCTGACCTGGATCTTGACATGGAGATCTTGAGACATAGCAGCCATGAAATGTTTAGGCCCAGCAAGGTAGTACATGCCTTTGATCCCAGGAGACTGAGGCAAGCAGATCTCTGAGTTCAAGGCCAGACTGAGACAAAACAAGTTCCAAATCCAGGCATGGTGGTACATACCTTTAATCCAGGCCACACCTTCTGCTGGAGGCCTGTATGTGAACATTGAAAGAAGGAAGACTCGCTCTTCTTTGCCTGCTTGCACTTACTTGCCAGCCCATGTGTTGGGACCTACTTCTTCTGGATTCCAGCTTATGCAGAAGACCAGCTGAAACAACTAACCCCATGGGACTGAGCAACTACTAGATTCCTGGACTTCCCATTCACAGCTGCCCATTGTTGGGGCACTTGGACTACAGACTATAAGTAATTACAATAAATTCCCTTAATATATAGAGACATTCCATAAATTCCGGGATTCTAGAGAACCCTGACTAATACACCCAGTGAGACCTATTGATAGTGTAATGACATGAGTTATTCCCGAGTGATACTACCTGAGACTCCATGCTAAAGGAAACAGGGACATCTCAAACCCACCCATAGACAGGTTGATGGAGGACACCAGAGGGAAAGGAAAGATCACTCTCTCAGAAAGAACTGGCAGGACTGTTAGTAACTAACCTGCACCAGGCTACATCTCTGGTTTCAGACCCCAGGACAAGGGGCTAAGGTGCGTATTTCACATATCAAAGCTGACCTGGCCTCCAGATTCTCCCAGCATCCCTCAGTCCCTACCTGGTATACCCTTCCCCCAGCCCTGAACTTTCCAGCCCATAGACTGGACTGCCCTTCCCCCCAGAGGCTCTTCCCTATATAATCCAGACATTTTGGTCTCCCCACCCTCTCTCCTTCTTTTTTTTTTCTCTCTCTCTCCCTTCTCAAGACAACTTTCCTGGCCTCCTTTCTTGGTGCCAGTAAACTGGCCCACCTGACAGCAGCACTCCAATAAACCTGAATTTAATATAATCTAATCTGGCTTGAGTTTGCTCATCTGGGATCCATGAAACTTTCTGAGTTGCTCAGACCAAGGTATGTTGTACCTTAGACTGGGCAGCCTAAAGCAGGATGTCTCAGCCAGATGTTCAAATGAATCCAAAATGGAGAACCGTTACCCAGGAAGGGGTAGGGATGAGCAATCGACACCTTAACAGACTCTCAAACAACTGATGTCACCAAGATCCAGACGGCTGGGGGACGATAGAAGTACTTGCTAGTTTTTAAAGACACTTTTTCAAGGTGGGTAAAGTGTCCCCCAAACAGGCTGAAGCTGCTCAGATAGCAGGTTAAAAAGTTCCCTCAGGAAGAGGCTTCCCACTACCAATGGGGTCCAATGATGGCCTGGCTTTCATAGCCCATACCCATCAATGAATAGCTAAAGCTTTAAGTATATATTAAAGACTTTATTGTGAGTATAGACCTCAGAGTTCTGGCCCGGTAGAAAGGATAAACAAGACATTAAAAAAGAAAAAAAGCTAGAGCATCCTTCCTTCCTTCACTTTGCTTCAGCTGTAGGGATGGATTTACTATGAGATTCAGTTTGAGAGGCCCCTGCTTCCCAGGCTCCAAGACCAACAGTTGGCAGCATTCTCTTACAATCTCTTTCTCAAGTCACTCCAGGTACTTCAGAAAACCCATCATTAGACTGAGAGATCCAGCTGGCCTCTCAGTTCATTACCAGTTTCCCCTTGTTCCAGTCCAGTGATACTGTCTGAGTCAAGCAGGTAGCCAATGAGCCACTGAAACCAACTTGGATAGAACTCTATACAGTGATTCTTGCCACTCCTATGGCTGTGGAAGTAGCTGGCATTACACCATGGATCAACTACACCCTGGTCAAGAAAGTGGAAGCCACAGACACTGATGCCAAATGGACTGTCTCTAGATTATGGACTCATTGAAATTAAAGTTTCAAACTCAAAGACAAAAATCACATGATCATCTCATTAGATGCTGAGAAAGCATTTGACAAAATCAAACACCCCTTCGTGATAAAAGTCATGGAAAGATCGGGAATTCAAAGCCCATAACTAAACATAATAAAAGTAGTATACAGCAAACCAGTAGCCAACATCAACCTAAGTGGAAACTCGAAGCAATCCCACTAAAATCAGAGACTAGACAAGGCTGCCCACTTTCTCCCTACCTATTCAATATAGTATTTGAAGTCCTAGCCAGAGCAGTTCGATGACAAAAGGAGGTCAAGAGGATACAAATTGGAAAGGAAGAAGTCAAAGTATCACTATTTGCAGATGATATGATAATATATATAAGTGACCCTAAAAATTCCACCAGAGAACTCCTAAACAGAGAACTCCTGATAAACAGCTTCAGTGCAGTAGCTGGATATAAAATTAACTCAAAGACGGGCGTGGTGACACACGCCTTTAATCCCAGCACTCGGAAGGCTGAGGCAGGCAGATTTCTGAGTTTGAGGCCAGCCTGGGCTACAAAGTGAGTTCCAGGACAGCCAGGGCTATACAGAGAAACCCTGTCTCGAAAAAAACAAAAAACAAACAAAAAAAATTAACTCAAACAAATCAGTGGTCTTTCTCTACACAAAGGATAAACAGGATGAGAAAGAAATTAGGAAAACAACACCCTTCACAATAGTCACAAACAATATAAAATACCTTGCTGTGACTCTAACTAAGGAAGTGAAAGATCTGTATGACAAGAACTTCAAGTCTCTGAAGTAAGAAATTGAAGAAGATCTCAGAATATGGGAAGATTTCCCATGCTCATGGATTGGCAGGATTAATATAGTAAAAATGGCTATCCCCGAAAGCAATCTACAGATTCAATGCAATCCCCATCAAAATTCCAACTCAATTTTTTGTTTTGTTTTGTTTTTTTGTTTTTCGAGACAGGGTTTCTCTGTGTAGTCCTGGCTGTCCTAGAACTCACTCTGTAGACCAGGCTGGCCTTGAACTCAGAAATCAGCCTGCCTCTGCCTCCCTCCCAAGTGCTGGGATTAAAGGCCTGTGTCACCATACCCAGCTTCCAACTCAATTCTTCAGAGTTAGAAAGGGCAATTTGCAAATTCATCTGGAATAACAAAACACTTAGGCTAGCAAAAACTATTCTCAACAATAAAAGAACCTCTGGGGGAATCACCATGCCTGACCTCAAGCTGTACTACAGAGCAATTGTGATAAAAACTGCATTGTACTGGTACAGCAACAGACAGGTAGAGCAATGGAATAGAATTGAACTCCAGGGAATGAACCCACACACCTATGGTCACTTGATCTTTGACAAAGGAGCTAAAACCATCCAGTGGAAAAAAGACAGCATTTTCAACAAATGGTGCTGGCACAACTGGCGGTTATCATGTAGAAGAATTCGAATTGATCCATTATTATCTCCTTGTACAAAGCTCAAGTCTAAGTGGATCAAAGACCTGCACATAAAACCCGAAACACTGAAATTTATAGAGGAGAAAGTGGGGAAGATAACATAAGGGCACAGGGGAAAAATTCCTGAATAGAACAGCAATGGCTTGTGCTGTAAGACCAAGAATTGACAAATGGGACCTCATGAAATTGCAAAGCTTTTGTAAGGCAAAAGACACTGTCAATAAGACAAAAGGGCCACCAACAGATTGGTAAAGGATTTTTACCAATCCTAAATCTGATAGGGGACTAATATCCAATATATACAAAGAGCTCAAGAAGCTGGACTCCAGAAATTCAAATAACCCTATTAAAAAATGGGGTACAGCCAGGCGTGGTGGCACACGCCTATAATCCCCAGCACTCAGGAGGCAGAGGCAGGCAGATTTCTGAGTTCGAGGCCAGCCTGGTCTACAGAATGAGTTCCAGGACAGCCAGGGCTATACAGAGAAACCCTGTCTCAAAAAAAAAAAAAAAAAAGATAAAAATTGTAAATTTACAATTCTACATATGCCTTACTTGATTACTAGAAACAAGGGAGTTTCCGTTACAAAATTTGAGATTGTGAAATGAGGCTTCCTAAAACAAATTTCTTCAAAAAAATATTCCGGTCTTTGGGAAACAGGAAAATCCTGAGGATTCAAACCTATGCCACAGAAGGCACCCTAGGGATAGAGTTTATCATTCCCAGCCAAAAATTAGCCAGGGTTACTGGTTGTCAGACATCTGGCCCCTGTACTACATGGGGGTAGAAACAGTTCGGACTGTCAGCCTATTAACTGACAAAGTTCACAGTGACTGGGGGGTACCCCAATCAATATTAGAGGACTTACAAGAGGCTAAAACTTGCCTAATATCCAGAACTTTTAACCAAGGCACTTCCCCTTATTCTGATGTCTGCTATTCTGCCTTATCTGGATAACAACAAGAGCTGTAGGACCAACCACATCTCATTCTAACAGGATGAGTAGTGTATAGTGTGACTCATTTACTAAGACCAGTATAACAGGGCACCAAACCTTAGCAAGCCCTGAGACTCGACTCCACATGGAAGTGCCATTCAGTCTGTAAAATTCAGCAGCATATGGAAAACACCTCCTGCCAAAACTAAAACAAACGCCTAATCTATCAATGTCAATACGGTTCTGGGAACGTCTCAAACTGTACGAACATTGCTTTTTAGTTTCTATAGTTCTGCTCCTGGCTAACTGGTCTTGTTAACTGAACTATGTCAACTCAGAACATGGTTTTTGTGCAGCTGGCTAAGAAAGACTTTCTATTGGCTTAAACCCATGTCCAAGCTGTCTTCACCATCTATCACAACCCTTTGTAAAAGTAACTTTTATTCACCAGATATAATTGTTGTCTCAGAAGCTAACTGCTGAATAAACCCATTCCTTCTAGCTCGTTTTGCTATGGCCAGCTGGTTCTGGCCCAAATCCTCTCCAAGTTGACTGTTTCAAAGTAGCTTCTCTCAGCTTTTGACTGAATTGCTCTGCTTGGCCTCAAACTAACTCTGGCAATCTGTTCTAATCTGGTTTCTTCTCATTTTCTGGCTCATTCTGTCTTTACCTGTAGCCTGTCTCTAAAAATTATCCTGGTAAAGCTCTAAAACTCTCATATTCTCTCTCTCTCTCTGTCTCTGTCTGTCTGTCTGTCTGTCTGTCTGTCTGTCTCTCTCTCTCTCTCTCTCTCCTCCCTTCCTTCCTTCTCTTTTAAGTAGCTTCTCTTTCCTGTGTTCTCCTGAGAGTTGGGCATATCCTCTCTTTGACTCATTCTCATTCATCACTTTGCCTCTCTATTAGATATCACTTTCAAATATGACTTCTTCCTTCTACAACTTTACCTTCATTGTTTGGGACTAAAGGTGTGTACCAAGGGTGTGTCTGTAATCCAGCCAGAGGAATTAAAGGTGTGTCATTCCAGCCCGATCACACAGACATGTGATCCCTTGCCACAACAGTTATGTTTCTGGATTAAAATTCCTCTGCGGGGCTGGAGAGATGGCTCAGTGGTTAAGAGCACTGACTGCTCTTCTGAAGGTCCTGAGTTCAAATCCCAGCAACCACATGGTGGCTCACAACCATCCGTAATGAGATCTGATGCTTCTTCTGTGGTGTCTGAAGTCAGCTACAGTGTATTTACATATATGTAATAAATAAGTAAATCTTAAAAAAAATTCCTCTGCAACTACCCAACTCTGGAAGCCTGTATAGTTACTAAGCCTGAAAAGCGTATGAGGGCATGGAGAAGCTCAGCTTAGAAAGCTGGCAGCCTCCCCTTAGCGTTCTGCAAGCAGGGACTTTAGTCTAGCTTTATTTGCTTAAACTGTTAATTGACTGACAGACCAACGTGTATAATTAGTCAGCTTTCACTTCTGCCTGTGCACCAGGTCCCTCGCTGGGTTCTATCTATATTCTATTCCTCTTTCTGACTTTCAGTTTATTCATATACAACTAAGAAAGCTGGTGCATGGTGCAAAGTCCCTTTCTGCTGAAAACTTTTCAAAGTCAGCATGATCTCCAGACCTGGAGTTTGAACTCAAGTGAAGACCTTTGCTTCGCCCAGCAGAAAGTTAGCTTTGTTGTTGTGGGGACAAAGTTTCACTATGTAAACGGAGTTGGTCTTGAACTCAGAAGATCCACTTGCCTCTGCTTTCCTGAGTGCTAGTCTTTTAAGTATTTTTTTATAATCTCTTTAAGTTGAACATATACAATCAGGCAAAAGGATGGTAGAACTAGAGAGACTCAGTTTTCAAACAAAATATTGAAGGTGTGGCCAGGAGATAAGGATGGAATTCTGGGACAGATTCCTCTTTATCTATCAGCAGCTCCATCAGCAGCAGAGGATTAGAAGGAGACACTAACCAGAAGCTACGGCTCTCTCCTAACTGGTAAGTTCCCTCTTCTGTAGGCTCGTGTTAGAGAGAAGCAATGAGGACAGTACTTCCTGGAGGTTCTGTGCCATGTGGCTTTGCATTTGAGACAATGTGGGATTCTATGGCGGCATTGGAACAACGATGAGTCTCTAGACATTAGGACAACTTAATATCCAATAGAGTTCTTCGGATTCTTGGAAGGTTGATCCTCGTTTAAATGGAATAATGGACTTTTTAATATATGAGCTATTAAAGCCTTCTTAAATGGAGTTAACATGAGATATAAGAAGGAAACTGTAGAAGAGAATAGTCTGGTAATTTTAGACTAAGCCCTAGATAATTAGGCATGGACCTATAGACCCAGATCTATAGCATCAAATTGGCTGCTGGAATTTGAGATATCGTGTTTGTGAACTTGGCAAGGCCAGAAAGAGAAGAAGATTTGCTTTAGTTGGAGTGTTGAGAAGGGGAGCACATGGCCAGGCTAGGCAAGTGGGCACCGTTTAGAGCTTGGTGTTCATGTGGATTTAAGAAAAAAAAAAAAAAGATTTGTTTTTATCTAATGTGAGTAGGTATTTGTCCACATGTATGTCAGTGTGGGGTTGCCAGTTCCTCCCCAGAACTGGAATTGCAAACAGTTGTGAGCTGCCATGTGGGCACTGGGAGTTGAACCTGGGTCTTCTGGAAGAGCAGCCAGTACTCTTAACCATTGTTCTATCTATTCAACTCCTGGATTTCATTTTTCTTTAAGTGTTGTGAAAGATACTTAGAGAAAAGCTTGAGATTTTTAAAATGTATGCGTTTATGTTGAGAATTGGTGTACTCTTTCTCCAGAATGCATATTCTGTGTTTGGGGAATTTCATGCTCTTTGGTTGTCTGACCTGGTATTTTCCCTCACTTCCAGATGCAATAGAGTGATTGTGTTTTCACACTCCAAAGCCCCAATGCTTCTCTCCCCCACCTACACTGTAAGATTTTAAAATGAGCCACGAGTCAGACAGTGTAGGAAACACATCATAGTGAACACTCATCAGGTTTTTACAATGCAGTTGTGAAACCTCACTGGCCTAGATCTCCAGTCTTCCCCTGAGTTCTGGGTTCCAAGCATAAAGCTCCGTGACTGCTTCTTACTGTCACTGTCTGTGAGACAGGGCCTCTTGTGTCAGGATTTCCTCAGAATAGAAGCTTTGCTGAGGATGGGCTTGAACTTCTGACCCTGCCTTCCCCAGTAGCCATATGCCTCCATACCCTGTTTATCTGGTGAGAAAGATTGAACTCAGGGCTTCCTGCCAAAAACAGAAAAAGAAAGAAACCCTGATCTTAGCGTGTTGGCAATCCCAACACTTGAGACAGTAGGAAGGGGTTAAAATCCAACTGAGCTACAGTGAGTTAGAGGCCACCATATGGTTGTTTTTTTTTAAGTAAAAAAAACAAAACAAAAACAAAAAACAACAACAAAAAACAAACAGCCAGGCATGGTAGCACACGCCTTTAATCCCAGCCCTTGGGAGGCAGGTGAATTTCTGAATTCAAGGCCAGCCTGGTCTACAGAGTGAGTTCCAAGAAAGCCAGGGCTACACAGAGAAACCCTGTCTCAAAAAATCAAAAAAAAAAAAAAAAAAAAAAAAGTATATAACTTTAGCTATGTAAAAATACAGACTTTTCTCTAAGGTGGTGGTAAAATAGTTGATTTTGATCCAAGTTTAAGTGAGCATGGGTTTGGGACATCAAATAACCCTGAGTGACATTCCACTATGGAAAATTTATGTGAAGTTCATTTTATTCTACAATTATAATTTGTGTGTGTGTGTTTGCTGCAATAGCATCTTACTATGTAGCTATTCCAGCTGCCCCAGAACCTACTATGCAGATCAGACTGACAGGGAACTCACAGAGAACTGCATAACTGCATTCCTTTGTCTCCTAGTTCTGGGAATAAAGGAATGTGCTACACCTTAACTGACTCTTTCTGTTGCAATCACTTTTTTTTTTTTTTTTTTTTTTGGTTTTTCGAGACAGGGTTTCTCTGTATAGCCCTGGCTGTCCTGGAACTCACTTTGTAGACCAGGCTGGCCTTGAACTCAGAAATCCGCCTGCCTCTGCCTCCCGAGTGCTGGGATTAAAGGCGTGCGCCACCACGCCTGGCTGCAATCACATTTTTTATGTGCTTGCAAAAGATGTAAACAGGGTCTCTCTGCCACTGACCTTTAAATCCAGCCATCCAAACCCATTTCCCCATTTTTTATTTAGAGGAGTTGCTCAGGTAGCCTAGACAGGCCTGAAGCCCATGATTCTCCAGCCTCAGCCTCCTGAGAAGCTGGGGGTACAGAGCTGGGGGTACAGAGCTGGGGTACAGAGCTGGGGTACAGAGCTGGGGGTGCAGAGCTGGGGGTGCAGAGCTGGGGGTACAGAGCTGGGGGTGCAGAGCTGGGGGTACAGAGCTGGGGTACAGAGCTGGGGGTACAGAAGGCTTGTACTACCAGGTCAAACACGAACTTTGACTGTCCAGGAATGAAAGTGAAGGGTTAGTGTTTGTACAAAGCCCAGAGGGCAGACTGGGTGTGTTGGGTCATGCCTGTAATCACAGCCTTCTGAGGCAGGAGGATCTCTATTTGTGAGAGACCAACCTGAGATAGAAAGAGTTCCAGGTCGACCCTACCAAAATAACTAAAAAAATGAATAAACCAACCACACTAGTGGGCCATGAGGTGAGAGCTACATTGAGGCAAAGAAATTTCTGGTCATGAGATGTCCCAGCCTCAGAGCAGATGAAGCTAGTTGAAGCCAACCCAGGCTACATTTCAAGTTTCATTTAATAGTCAAGAAGTTGTTAGAAGCTGATCTCAGTAGCTATTGGCTACTCAAAAATCTAAGATACCCTGAGATAGCTTTGGTTCTGCAGGTCAGTGAGTATTCTATCCCTCCACCATCAGCAAGTTCTTCTACTCAGTCAAGGTCAAACAGCCTTAGGGATTTTGAGCCATGTCCAGCTGCTTAGACGTCAGCTGCTTAGTATAGTGACAATTTTGGAATTTGTGTTTCTTAAAAAACAAAACAAAACACACACAAATATCATAAGAAAATGCTTTGTGCCTTTTTTTGGTTTGGTTTTTTGAAACAGGGTTTTTCTATATTTGCCCTGGAACTCACTTTGTAAACCAGGCTGGCCTTGAACTCAGATCCACCTGCCTCACAAATGCTGGGATTTAAGGTGTGTGCCACAAAACCTGGTCAGTTTAATCCCAGGTGTGGGGCTATCAGGCTGCTTGAGAGGGTCCGCCCTCAGCATGCCTATGATTTGCCTCATGCTATAACAGAGGCAGGGTTTTGCCAGCTGCAGATTCTGTGATTGTGTGAAGTTTGGAAGTCTGGGAACTTTACATATGGTATAAAAAGGCTAGAATCCAGATTGAGGGGTAGTTGGGGATAAAGGGTAGGAGGAAGAATTACAAAGTAGCAAAGACAGGCTTTGAAAGAAAAATGAGATTTTGTATCTTGTGATTCATGTAAAAGAGTTGTCTATGAGCTAGAGGCCTGGGGCCGAGAACAAAGCAGAACAGACAGGGCTGTTGTTAAGACATTCCTAAGAACAGCTTGATTGTACAAGCAGGGCTATCTTGTCTGGGTCAACACCACCTGGCCAGAACCTCCCCTCTGTCTACTGCCCCTTGACGCTGGGTAAAGTCATACATCAACTGGTTGCTATGTGAACAAGATAAGCCCCCAGCCCACAGGAACAAAGTCCTGATGCCCTTTTGCTAACATGTAATCTTTCTGTTAATGTTTAAATAAGCCAATAGTGTGTCACTATGCTGAATTCCACACCCCTAAGCCCCTTACCCCATAAAAACCCCTAGCTTTCGAGCCTTGTGACCGACATCCGTTATCTCCTGTGTGGGATGCATGTCGGTCCGGAGCTCCGTCATTAAACGTCCTCATGTAATTACATCAAGAGATGGTCCTTCATGATTTTTTGGGTGCACGCCGAATCGGGGATTGGGTGGGGGTTCCCACAGGGTCTAACAGCTTCAGCTCACCCCACCTTAAAAGTCTCCTGGGTTCCAGCTATCACCTTGTCTTTTTCCTTACAATCCTTCCCACTGATGTCTCCACCCTAGGAAGGTCACTGGCCACGCAGTTGCAGGGTCACCAGGACCAGGTTATTGCTGCCAGTTCCTTTGCATTTGTGTGACCTGACATTCAGGACCCCCTTGTCTTTATGCTCCTCTTTCACCTTGGGCTGTTCCAGCTGTGTGTAAGCAACTCTTTTCTGTTGCCTATTCATGAAACGCCATCCCCAGGACACCCCAGGGCCTTAGCACTCACACACACACACACACACACACACACACACACACACACACACACACCTCAGCAAAGGCATTCCCTCCACAGCACAGCTTCCAGCAGAGTACGGAAGTCAAGCTTCTGACTTTCATTTTTTGTTTTGTTTTTTTTTTGGTTTTTGAGTCAGGGTTTCTCTGTATAGCCCTGGCTGTCCTGGAACTCACTTTGTAGACCAGGCTGGCCTTGAACTCAGAAATCCGCCTGCCTCTGCCTCCCGAGTGCTGGGATTAAAGGCTTTACAGAGAAACCCTGTCTCGAAAAAAAAAACAAAAGAAAGTGAAGGGAAATGGCTGGCTTAGACAGCAGCCAGGACTGGCTGGCCGACGGCTACGGGACATAAAGAGACCACTCTGGAAGGGGTTTCAGGACTCTGGTTATAGATGGAGGCCTAGCAGAAGCTCATGGAGTTGGGATACAATTGAGTGCATGCAGTGAGTACCGAGTAGTACAGGGGGAGCAGCGGGGCATGGCCCAGGGGGAGAATAAGGGAATTCAAGATGGTGCACTCCTTCAGAGAGGGCTGCAGTAAGCAAGAATGGAGACTCAACTGAGTGTGTGCTTTGGCAGGATGTTGTCCCCATGTTTCCACGAGTACACAAATAAGCTCTTTAGTGAGTGCTGGGAATTCAGTGATGGTCACTGAATCCTGTTACCTCACGGTACTTTCCTGTGGGTGGTGAGTAACCTTCATGGGATGCCAAAGTTGACCCTAAAATGCAGTGACTCAGGAAGACTGCAAAACTCAAGTTAACCAAGAAAAATTCCATCACCCAAGGAGAAGGCTCAGGGGAGCAAAGGGCCTGGGCAGCCTGACAGCTGAGTTTGCTGTGGAACCCTCCTAAAGGTGGAAGGTGAGACACAACTCCAGAGGGGCTTTCTCCCCTTCTCACCAGTCCATGGCATGCCCACATTCATACACAGCTAGGAGGAGTCAGTGTATTACAAGGGTAACAGATAACACAATAAGACATCCCACTGCACTATATCCTCTGCAAATGATAGGGCTCAGTGTCTGGTCTTGTGGGAACCCATGGATTAATGTGGGGAACTTCGACCCTGAGGATTTGGTTATTTGATGCCTCTGTTCCTCAGCTCCTACCTTCTTCACATCCTCACTGCTGATGCAATCTGCCCCTCACCTGTTCTCCTTCAGCTCTTAGCCTGTCCTGTCACTTGCTTTGGTTTTGCATCTTTATTTTTTACCTCTTTGTAGCCCAGGCTAGCTCAAGCATTGACCTTCCTCCTTTCAGCCTCTCCTATGCTAGGATTACAGAAGTTTGCCCCTAGGACTATTATAGTTTGCTCTTTGCTTTATTGATAGTTACTCTATAGTGTTGGCTAGCTTGGTATGTAGTAGGTAGTCCAGGCTGCCCTTAAGCTCATGGCAATCCTCCAGCCTCATCTTTATGAATGCTATGCACACAGACAGGAGCCATCATTCCCAAATCTCACATGCTTTAAATCAAAGCGAATCCAGGGAGAATATCTGAGACATTTAACCCAGGGTCAGTACAAAAAAGAGAAAAAGTGAAGGCTGTGGGTTAAGGAAAAAGAGCCAAGACAAATACCATCTAGAAAAGACCTGAGGTGATAAGTTGGGAAAGAAGATCTTGTGGCCTTGGGATAGGTAGTCAAGACAGCAAATCTGAGTCCTAGGCAGGGACCAGATAAGTGGGAATTTGCAAAAACCTGGGCAAGAAATTGGGCTCCCTGCTCTTTGAGTAAGTGGGACATGTCATGGTCTGATTATACATTTACCATCTGTCTCACTGTTTGTGAATTTATTTGTTAGCTGTTCACTTACCCATGCATGTAAACTGCTTGCACAATTCTGGATATTTTACATCCCTTTTGGTGTGACTCACACTCCTCCATCCTCAGATTATTAGTAATAACTGCATTGAAATAAAAATCTGTTCAAAACTCCTGATTGACATTGATGTTACCATGGCCTTTAGCTATAGAACCACTAGAATGGAAACATTTTGCCTTCCAAATGAATAAGATGTGTGTCATTTTTGCGTGAGACACTTGGCTGTCCTCTGACCACATGTGTGCTCTGGCATGTTCATGCACTGCATGACATGAAACTGTTTACATGAAATCTTTTAAAAATTATGAAAAAATATAGCTCTCATTCCAAAGGAAATAAGGATTACTGTAATCCAACTTGGAGTGACTGGGCTCAATAACATGATATAGGCTAGGTTATCGGGAATGAATACTGGGTTCCACTGTAGGAGAGGTTATGTGAATTGTTAGTGTTGGAAAAAGAGAAAGCCATAAAACAGGGCATTTTCCAAATATCCTGGTGGAAAAATCAGGCAGACAGGCCACAGCAGCAGAACACAGAATCTCTCCCTGCTTCTCTGTCTCTCTGTCTCTGTCTCTGTCTCTCTCTCTGTCTCTCTGTCTCTCTGTCTCTCTCTCTCTCTCTCTCTCTCTCTCTCTCTCTCTCTCTCTCTTTAGGATTTCCCCCTGTATTCCTGACTGTCCTACAACTTACTCTGTGGACCATGCTGGCCTCAAAACCATTGGGATCTGACTGCCTCTGCTGCCATAGAGTGGGATTAAAGGCATGGCCACCATCTAGCCACTCAAAATCTCTTCTACAGATTTCAGATCTTTCAAAAGTCTTAAGCTTGAGGGTGGGTGGAAGCTAGCTGTGTGAAAATGTAACCATACATGTCAGAAGTTGTTCTGACTGTCACAAGGATGTTAGGTGACATACAGGCATTGGTAGCAAATAGCTACTGAGGGGACAGGAGAGAATTAATGTTTGTTATGGCTCTTGAAACACAGAGTTCTATCCCTCCACAGTCTCCCTGCAGGATCTTCACAGGGGTAGCTTCAACAGGGAACCACAAGTCAAACTCTGTTTGGGATGGAGTCAAGTGCTCTTCTCAAACACAGAAATACAAATGTAAAAGGATTTCAAGCAACCAGCAAGGTGCTTACAACATGGTAGATCTCATCTAGTTACTCAGTTGAACTCCAGAAGGTGAGAAAGTTAGCTTTGGGAACATACAGAGCCATTCACTGTCAATGTCTGTTCCCTTCCTTTTCAGAGAGTAGGCCATAGGACACCCTGTGAGACACTTCAATGAGAGTTATTTCATGCCAAATGGTAGCCAACTCTGTTCGGCAATGAATGCCCCTTTCCATGACCCTACCTACCTTAATAGAACTCTTAAAGGGACAGAATGGCCAGTACCATGTTCTGCTCACTATTTTTATATGCGAAAGTAAAATAGTAATGTCTCATGTGGGTTTTATATGTTCTGAAGTTGTCTAGTGTCCATGGCATTCTCAGTGTCTGGCTACCAGTTCCCAGTACTGGTTTTCTGATCTCTTCTGACGTGTAGAGACTGTTCCTGTGATTAGTGCGGGACCCCAGGCCTGAATGCTGAGCTTATGGTGGCCTCATGAGAACTAGTGCTATCTTTAAGACTGGTAACGGCCAAAACAAAAGCAAACAAAACAAACAAACAAAAAACGCTGGATGTGGTAGCACATGCCTTTAATCCCAGCACTCGGGATGCAGAGGCAGGTGGATTTCTGAGTTCAAGGCCAGCCTGGTCTACAAAATGAGATCCAGGACAGCCAGGGCTACACAGAGAAACCCTGTCTCAAAAAACCAAACCAAACCAAACAAAAAACAAAAACAAAACAAAACAAAACAAAACAAAAAAGACTGGTAACAGCCTTCTCTCCTCTCTGACAGGAAGTCAGAAAATCTTCTGACCAGAAATGGAGTTAATGAAGTACTAGGCAGGATTATTCATGTTTTTATGGTTTAGCAATTAAGAAGCAGAAGCTGAAATCTAGAACTTGGAATCTGAAGACATGTAACATTCTCTGTAAATGAGGTTAAAAGTATCTGCCCTACGAATTTCTTGAGTATTTGGTGCCCGTGAGTAAATAGCTCAAAGTCTCCTTCACAGCAATGCTCCAGGAAGCTGAGCAAACATTAGTGCTATTTTACCTAGGAAGAAATCTAGTTGTGAGAGGCTCTGTGGATCTAAGGCTTGGATCTGTAGCCAGTGCTTTTTTAGGTGTCTCTAGACATCCCTCAGGAAGTTGTGGTCTCAGTCATCATGTGTGGCTGCATTCTAGCTCAGTCCATCTTGTTGTGTTTAAGGTAGTTGAGGTTTAGGGACCAAACAGTATGGCTCTGAGCAGAAACAGTACTGTGTCCATCAGAGGGCAAGTGCGTCTTTGCCATTAGAAGACTGACCTTGACTTAGAGTTCTTTTTTTGTTTTGTTTGTTTGGTTTGGTTTTTTTGAGGCAGGGTTTCTTTGTATAGCTCTGGCTGTCCTGGAACTCACTTTGTAGACCAAGCTGGCTTCGAACTCAGAAATCCACCTGCCTTTGCCTCAAGCGCTGCGATTAAAGGCATTTGCCACCACGCCCGGTGACTTAGAGTTCTTAGAGCACACAGTCTAATGTCTGCCCCCAGTTTTCTCTGTTTGCTGCCTTATTTGTGTCCTGGCTAGAAGTCATTTGGATGGCTCTATGTGAGGAAGGACCAGGAAAGAAGAGTGTATTTTGGAGGACAGGGTATCCTAGCAGAGAGGCCTGTGGGATTCATACAACCAGGGTGAAGACTTGATCAGACATAGTGTGCTGATGCCACAGCTAACCAGAGTGTCTTTTCACTGTCCTTCAGGTCAGTACCATGAATCAGATTCAAGTCTTCATTTCAGGCCTCATACTGCTTCTCCCAGGTAAGTGAGTCAATGGGCTGGAGATGCTGAGAAGGCTAGAAGTGGCAGGAGAGATGACAAGCCTCTGGCTTGTTTGATCATGGATTATGTAGTGAGCATAGATTGTAGATCCAAAGAACTCCCTTAACATGTATGAATTTCAAAACTGATGGCTAAATAAACATGATCCACAAGAACATGTATGGCAAGGGGTGCATGCATGTAATGGACAAGCACGCATGAGTACGCATGCATGCATGTATTCAAGAATTATTATGGAGTACACATGACTGCATGTGATTGTCAAAGGTTAATGAAAAATCACCATGTTTTCAAGTAAGATGGCTAGTCAAAGTCAGCCTTCATCACATCTCTCTGTGCCTTTTTATTTACTTATACAATTATGCATAAAAATATTCTAATTCAAAACATTTCATTAACAGGGCAAAAGAAGGAAGAATATAATTGCCTTTGACATGGGGGCTATGTTAGTCCAGGTTAGCCTCAGACTCCATAGGTAGCTGAGGATCACTTCAAACTTTTGGTTCCCCCTGCCTCTAACTCCCAAGAGCTTAGATAACTCATGCAAAAAACAATATATTTTATGACTTAATTAAAATAGAATGTATTTGATTCTATGAAAGGTATTTGGTAAAATCAAGTAATGAGTGTCCCAATAAGAAATATACTCGTTTTACACTACAAGGAAAGTACTTTCTCAGATCATGTAAAAGCTCAGAGCCTAGGCCTCCATATGGATGATTAATGAGTCTCATAGTTCATTGTTTTGTAATTTTGTTGCTTATTTGTTTTTTCCTGTGCTGGGACTCTAACACAGGAGCCAGCCTAGGCTAGCCAAGCATTGTATCATTGAGCTACATCATAGGCCCATAGAACTGCTTTATAGGCCACCTTGGAAGCTATTGGAATTAGGAATTTTATTCCATCGTTTCCATAAGAATTACAATTAATTATTTCAGTTTTCAAAACTGTACCATTAAGTGATTGGTTGCATATTCTGTAACTATGTTGCCTTTCTTTACATGTGGGTCTTGTTCGATTTCTGGGGATGTCACCAACATGTAAGAAGGGATCACCACTTAGGGGGAATAATTTGTTTTATTTTTATTTATTTATTTTTGCAAAGGGCTAATCATGAGGTCCAGAACAAGCCTCAGCCCTTCCTTATAATGTCCTAAAATCCTTTCTGTTAATTCACTTTGAAGTTATTAAAGTTCTGTTATGAAGCCATCAATGCTATATAAACAAGGCAGCGGGGTCAGTGATTTTGTAGTGTTTAGTACTGTGGGGGAGGAGAGGGGATGGTTTGAGTCAGGGTCTTCAAAGCTTAGGCCTGTCTTGAACTCAGTGGTTAGGTGGAACTCACCCTGGAATTCCCATCTTCTGCCTCCACCTCCCAGGTTCTGAGAATACAAGAGAGTTCTGGGTACACAAGCATTACTCATGTACCCAGCTTCTGAAATAAAGAGATTTAAATGTATAAAAATGAAACATTTGAGCTGCTCTCTGTGGCCCATGCTTATCACCCAGCCCTCAGGAGTCAGGTGGGAGGATTTTGATCTTAAACCAAATGAGGTGTTTGGCAAGACCCCGTGTCCAAAAGAAATACACACACTGAAGAACAAAAAGATGAAAGGAAGCAGGGTGAATATTAATTATCCCACAGAATACGTTGTTTTGTTTACAGATAATCTATCAAGTAATCATACCAACGAAGACTATACCAATAGAAAAAAAAATGTTTAGAGACTTCAAAGTCAAGCCATAAAAATGGGTCTTTAACATAGGATATGGGAGGCAGCAGGAGATCTGGGAGTTTGAAGGTCAGCCTGATTTCTGCTGCAAGTTCCAGGCCAGCCAAGGCTACAAAGTGAGGCCCTGGCTGAAAAGACAAAATAAGAACAAAACTTGTGATTACAAAAGAATTACAAAAGTTGTAATTCTCTGTATGCCCCCAACAAACACAAAGGTATACACACACACACACACACACACACACACAGGAAAACAAACATGCACACGCACATCAGAACACATGCACACATGCACACACACAAAGAACCACCAATGATCAGCAAGGGCTGAAGCTGTCCAGCACTTCTCTTTCATAAGTTAAGTTCCGCTTGAGTCTCCCAGCCCAGACTTTTTCTGAAATGAATTAAAAACAAAAGTTAGGGGGAAATGTCAAATATTAACTGTTCCTTTCCTTTCCTTTTTAAAATCACAGGTGCCGTGGAGTCTCATACAGCAGTGCAGGGGCTGGCGGGTCACCCTGTCACACTTCCATGTATTTATTCGACACACCTTGGTGGAATCGTTCCTATGTGTTGGGGCCTAGGGGAATGCCGCCATTCTTATTGTATACGGTCACTTATCTGGACCAATGGATATACGGTCACACATCAGAGGAACAGTCGATACCAGCTAAAGGGGAATATTTCAGAAGGAAATGTGTCCTTGACCATAGAGAACACTGTTGTGGGTGATGGTGGTCCCTATTGCTGTGTAGTGGAGATACCTGGAGCGTTCCATTTTGTGGACTATATGTTGGAAGTTAAACCAGGTAGGTTTTCTTTGTTTATTTCTGGCAAGTGAAGTGAGTCCTCTAGTCTGTAATTACACCTGAGGACATTAAAACACCCGTTCTCAACTGTGTAAAACTGTCACCTTGAAGCAGGCAATGCAGTGTGCGGCTGTGCAGATGAGCTGCCTTCAACAGTGGTCAGCTGACCTTCTGAGCACAGGGCACAGGTAAAAGTGTGAGGTTCTACACTCTTCCCTGCCCTGCCTTAGGGTCTTGTTTTGTTTTAAAGATTTATTTATTTATTTTGTGTATATGAGTACACTGTAGCTGTACAGATGGTTGTGAGCCTTCATGTGGTTGTTGGGAATTGAATTTAGGACTTCTGCTTGCTCCAGTCAGCCCTGCTCGCTTGGTCCCTGCTTGCTCTAGTCCAAAGATTTATTTATTATTATACGTAAGTACACTGTAGCTGTCTTTAGACACACAAGAAGGTGTCAGCTGTCATTACAGGTGGTTGTGAGCCACCATGTGGTTGCTGGGTTTTGTACTTAGGACCGTTGGAAAAGCAGTCCGTGCTCTTACTGCTGAGCCATCTCACCAGTCTCTGCTTTAGGTTTCTGAAGTAGGTCTCACATCATATCACAAAGCTGTTATTAGAGAAATGGAAATATCCTGACAGAGCAGTGTTTCCTTCCAACTCCTGCTCACTGGCCACTAATCAGTGTATTAGCAAATGGACAGCAGTGGTGAGCCTATAAAAGACCATGACACACAATTTCCTCCGATGAACTTTATTAGAACCAGGAAGCCTCAAGGGCACGATCAGAGCCAGAGTTGGGAGGGAGAACATTTGACAGAAACAACACACCTACACTCACTGTATGAGTTCATATCTTGTCAGGATATGAAGAGGCTGAGAGGGAAGGGGAGGCTTCTCTGGAAAACCTGGAGAGGAACTTCATTAAGAGCAAGAATGAGAGCATGCTAGGGGAGGAAGAGAGAGAGATGAAAGGCAGAGCAGTCAGAGCATCCTCTTCAGACAACAGCCTTCAAAATGATCTTAGCAGTCCTCCTGAGGATCTGAGCCCAATCCCCAGAGCACAGGGCAAGTCTGACTTTTATAACCTTTTAGTCATGGAAGTGAGCATCCTGTCGTATGATTTAGTTCACCATAGCACAAGTGACAGAGTACAGAGCAGCCAGGTTTTGGTTAGATCCATAAATCGGGGGGCTGCTGTTAGGACACAGAGCAGAGAGATTAACTGTGTCTCAGAGAGCAGCAGGGAGGTGTGGCTGGATCTTTTCAGATTGGGATCTGGTCTGAAGGGCAAGCCCATGCTCCAACAGTAAGAAGGTCATGAAAGCCCTGAATCTGGACTTATTACATTATTATGTCCCCCCCCCCTTTTGTTTTTTTGTTATTTGAGACAGGGTTTCTCTGTGTAGCCCAGGATCTTGATCTGTAGACCAGGCTAGTCTCAAACACACAGAGATCTGCCTGCCTGTGCCTCTTGAATGCTGGGATTAAAGGCAGATGCCACCACCTCCTGGCTTTATGTTGTTCTTCCTGTTGTAGATATCCTTATTTTCTTGCCCTGATTCAAAGAGTGGGTTTTAAGGACTTCCTGGATTCTGGTACTGTCCCTCTTCTCCTTTTACTTAGGGTTTACACTGAAAATAGGAATCAGTACTAACCTCTATCTATAATTTTTACATTAAGAAGATTATTCTGTAGCTTCTGCTTCTAGTTTTATTATTCATGCATCTATATGTCTTTTGTGTTTAACTTTTAAAACTGTATTTATTATTGTGTGTGTATGTTCATATGGTATGAAGCAGGTATGCATACCGTGATGAATTTGTCAGAGGACAAGCTTGTGGGGAGAGTACCTCTTTATACCTGTGAGTTCTCGGCATGTAAGTTGAGTGGCCAGGCTTGCAAGTGAAGTGCCTCTACCTACAGATCACTTTTTTTGACTGCCTAGCAGTATTGCCTTGGACACTACTTAGGGAAGCTAGAAGTAGCGGGTCATGGAGTATGCAGTGAATGACATATGAGGCAGCATTGGGGACAAGGCAAGAAAGTTCTGAGCATCACTTCATAGCTGTGAAACGATATTACTTACCTGACTGAAGTTCAGTGACTCTGGACCCTAACCCACATAAGAATAAACTCATATTCATCACACATAGACATATTACAAACAAACACATAGACTTTAAATCTCTAAAATAGAATGTTATAGGGGATGTAGAAATTTGTCTAGCATCCCTGAAGCCTTAGGTTCTGTAGCTGGAACTCCAAACAAAACTGAGGGGCTGAGCTTGGGAATTGTAAACAAAATTATAGAAAAATATTGTAGCTTGGAAAGGTACTTGTCTAACACATTCTCGCATCACTCACTGGCATTAGAGAGCCAGCATCAAAAGGGGAATGGGCCCGACATCATAGTATTAAATTATCAATTTCAGTTAATCAATTGAAGCTTTTATAAACCCTAGAAACTCACTAACACGCCAGTGTTTACAAAGCCACTGTTGACCGCCCACCCAGGGTGTCCATTAGCAAGCCAGCAGCTGTTTCATCTTAGCAACCTGGTCCACATTTTCTCAGGGTTTAAGCACACTGAGCCTCCTCTTCCGCTGTCCCAGGACCCCCATCAGCTCCCTTGCACTTTCCCATCCACCTGGGAGATAAAACGCCCCAGAGCAAGGAAGAAAATCTCCTGTGTTGGCTGCTTTGTCCCTGAGTTTTGCTCTCACAGTGATCTTCTGACGTGATTTTCTGCAGGCCTCCTTTTACTCCTCTTTAAAAATGTATACTGTCCAGGGAGGGTTTGTATTATGCTCAAGCCTCCACCCATACTATAGATTGGGTCAGGCAACACAATCTAGTAGCCTAGGGCCGGACCAGGCTATTAACAGACCTGTGAATAGATGTATAACAACACAGCCAAGCCCACTACTGGCTAGGTTGTCAGCGGTGATTTCCAAACCTTTAAACAGAAGTGCTTGCTCCTCAGCTATTTTTAGGTTTCTGAGCCACAGCCACTTACTATCTGATTTTCTCTAGAGACGCTCCTGAGTGAGAGGCTGCGTGGGTAAGGGAGCCCACTGCTAAGCTTGCTGACCTAAGTTCAATCCCTGGGCCCACCTGTTGGGATGAGAGAATAGATTCTGAAAATCCACATACCTGACATCACACAAAGACACAAATACAGGAATAAATAAATGCATTGAATTTAAGGGGAAGGCTCTATGCCTGCTACTTCCCTATACACAGTAGAAACACGACATTTATTCTTTATTTTAAGGTAAAAACACACTGGATTAAGGGATGTCAGTGTATCTCCCAAAAAGTAACTGTTGTTTGTTCCTGAGGTTTTAGCTCTTAGGTTGGGCAGTGAGGACAGGCAGGTTACTTAGAGACCACAGGTCTGCTGACACAAAGGAGCCTGAGTGCTTCACTGGCTGTTTCCTTTCAGCACCATTTTGCCTCTGCTCTATCTTGGAACTCTGCACACTGAGACCATCAGTAGCTATCTGCATGCTACTGGCAAGTCTGATGCTGTTGGTTTGTAAGTTGCAGGCTGAACATGCCTAATCCAAAACCTCCAGTGTGCAGTGCTCCCAAACCTTGTGAGAATGGACTTGACAAGAGATATTTAACCTGCTTCCCTTAGATTGCAAGAAAAAATAGAACACAGTGCCCACGTTCTATCAAATGTGCAAATCTCCATTGTGTTAGGCCTTGTGTGGGATCTACATGCTAAGAGGCAGGGCTGCATGGTGTGTCCTCTGAGGACTGACTGAAATGAGCATGCTGGGCCTGGAAACTATGGGTGAAGTCAGTCACCACTGAGGGGAATCCCAGCCCCTATACCTCCTCAGTCTCACAGATGCTTAGAGAGATCTGAGGAGCTGACACCTGTCAATCATAAAGTGTTTCCATGGAAACCTGGGCCCTGTTCTCATCCATGCTGTCAGTGCAGCTGCCTCCTATGGGTGAGCCTCTCTCCACTGCCACACCCTGCCACATCCTAGTCGATAAGAACTTCAGGAGCAGAGCCTCTGCCTGGACACAGCCTCTCCCTGGTGCTACAGCTGAAGCTCTTGTCACTTCTTGCTTGACTGATTATTGCTTTCCTCTTAATTTCCAAATCTAGAAATTTCCACGAGTCCACCAACAAGGCCCACAGCTACAGGAAGACCCACAACTATTTCAACAAGATCCACACATGTACCAACATCAACCAGAGTCTCTACCTCTACTTCTCCAACACCAGCACACACAGAGACCTACAAACCAGGTAAAACCCAATGTGTATCAGGGCCCAGAGTCCTTCTTATGAAGGACAGTAGGACACACAGATACTGAGTCAAGGAATAAGCTTACAATCGGTGAAGAGTTTTGAACTGGGTCCCAAACAACAGCTTCGAGAGGCCTGTGATTTTCCAGGCTCAAGCTGCATTCACCCTCTGGTTTAACAGCTTGAAGACCTGTCTCTCTTTATTAGATTCCCAGGGAATTCACTAGTAGCCAAATGTAGGTGGATCATAGACCTAGGGCAGCTGATGAGGATGGTGGGAATCTGGTCCAGCTGGGCAGGCCTCTCTGAAGAAGAAACAGGGAATGACTGAGAACGAGGGTCACTGTGGATCCTTTGTTGTCCATTTTGAAATTGTCCCACCCAGCTGAGGCTGTAGTTCAGTGATGCTAATGGTTAGTGTTTCCTGAGCACTGGGCACAATACTGCATGCTGTATGACACAGTGTATCGTCAGAAAACTGTCTGATATAGCTGTGGTCTGTCCCTATTGTATAGTGACAGAAACTGACACAGCATCAGAAAGTTGGTGGAGGTTATGAATAAGAAAGTGGCTGAGACTCTATACCTGTTCACTTGAGTTGGAAACTGATTCTTCTAGCTCCAGGGTCAGGCCTCTTGTGGACAGAGATTATTTGGAGAGTTTGTTCTGTTTTCACATAACTGACAGGAAAAGCCTTCAGAACACCCCACTTTAATAAGAGGCAGTGGGATGTCTCGTAAGGTTTGGCTATAGGCATCTTTTCATTCATTCATGCAGCATGAAAAGTGCAAAATATACCCTTGGCATGAAAAAAAAAACCTCACATTGAATTTGAAGGTTTTAGGAAACCATTTAACCTGCTCATGCTTTTGAGTGAGGCTATGTAGTTCATATTTCAAATTGCCTACAGGTTAGAGTTCAGATTCAATATTGATGGGTAGTAACGTGATTTCAGAATGGGGAAATCTTATCATCCTGGAGGCAAGGTTAGGGCAAACCTTCTACATCTAGGAGTGAAACAATCACTGTTGGAGAGGTTCTCAAAGCTTCCTAAACCCCATGCTGTGAGGTATGTCTCCATTCTGACAAGCAGCAGAAGCCTCAGAGCTGTTTTTGATAGAGGAGACTCATGCCAGGTATTGCTTTCCCTCCCCTCTCTTGGCCTGCAGATACATTCAAGCAGCAGAGTCCTGAAGGACTGGGTGACAGGCTGAGCTTGCAGAGGCCTCTAGGCTTTACCTAGGATTTTAGAGAACAGGATTTGTGAGAAAACCCACTTTGTTCCAGGCAGCTGCACACGCTAAGGACTATGAGACTCTCAGGATGGACAGAACTTTTCAGTTCTTAGCTTTTGGTGCTTTGGAGGATGAGCCCATGGGCTGAGTTTGGAGAACATGGATAAGTTACTGACTTCATTGAAACCTGAGATTTAGAAGAGAAGTGTTGGCTCATCTGTCCATAGGGCCTCTTGGGAGTGGTGTTAGTGTAATCTTATTTGTTGTATTGTTAGCTTCCTAAAGAATTGCTGTTGTGGGTTGAATTTTACAGCCCGGAGAGAAGACAGCCAGGTTACTGTAAGAAAAGGACACACATCTTCACACCCACTTCTTGTGCTCATCCTGGCTGCCCTAAATTCTGTTCATTGAATATAAGATGTGACAGTGTAAATCCAGTGGAGAAAAGTGACCCAGGCTCGGGAAACAAGTTAAGGTCATGATGCTTTTTGCCAAGAAGTAAATGGCCATCTAACATCTGTGTGACCATCTAACATCTGTGTTGGCCCGTTTTTAATTCAGAAGGACAGCCACATCCTTTTTGATGCTTGAGTGTTAGGGTTAAACAAGAGAAGAGTGCAAAACAGGGGGGCATTGCTCAAATGTGAGCATCAGGTTGTAGTAAGGTAGGGCATCCAGGAAGACCACTGAGGGGTCCTGAGGAAGCTCAGGGTTAGGAGCTCCTGTGTGGCCTCAATCAACTTTCTCTAAGACCCTTTGTTGTTCTGAGAAGGGAAGCGTTTATTGGACTCACAGAGAGGCAAGTGCTCAGCTCTTCATGTGAATTGTGCCATTGTTGAGGAATGTGTAGGGACTCCAGGAAGAGAAAGGGAAATACAGGCTGCATTGGAGAGTTCCACGTGGGAACCTTTGGAACTCTCTCTCCAAAGCCTTGGAGAAATGGAAGATGAATTAGATAACTGGAAATTATTCTTAGTAAAGGAAAGAGAGGAGGATGGGAGAGCTGGCTTCAGTCAGTCACTCACTCACCCAACCACATTCAGCAAAGACTTGTTTTGTTTTTAAAGAGAGAGGGATAAAGGAGAATTCCAGAAAAGGCAGGCTGCAGGACAGGAATCATCACCAGAGTGAAATGGCTCCCTTGAGTAGGACTCTGAGATAGAACAGTTTGTTTACTCCACATTGTGCATTGAGCACGTCTCCCTGCAAAGAAGTGGGAATAATCTTGACCTGGAGGAAGGCCTGTAATGAAGAAGGTAGAGAGAAACTTCCAGGCCCTTTCCTAGAGAATGAAATACTGCCTGTTTTAATCCTGATCTTAGCTGAGTTTCCTATTCTCTGTGTGCTAGTATTGACTGTATGCTCCAGAGAAACTCATGCATCTAGAATGGAAAGTGTGAAACAATTCTGAATACCAATAAAGTTTTCTAGAGTATTAGAACACAGATCTCACTTGCTCAGGATAGTGAAACAACTACAGTCAGGGGTCATCTTTGGATACATTTCTAAGAGGAGTCAGCAGATACAGAAGTGGGTAGGAAGGGAACCTTTCTGCTTAAGATGATTGGGGAGGCACTGTGTGTGTGTGGGGGGGTGTGATGGTAAGTTTTGGGTTACATTTTTTTCCCAATTTTCCTTGGTGGGGACCAACCTGCTTCCCAGCTGAAATAGTTCTTGTGTTGTTCTTGTTCCAGAGGCCACTACATTTTATCCAGATCAGACTACAGCTGAGGTGACAGAAACCTTACCCTCTACTCCTGCAGGTAACTATGGTAGCCTTCCTGAACCTCGTGCTAGGTCAAGATCTCGATAAAGCTGATGTTGAAAAGCACACAGCCTCTGAAACAAGACAGATCTGACTTTGTAAATGGTGGTAGGGTCAGAGGCACAGCTCCATGCTACTCCACACAGCAGCCTGAAGTGGTAGCTTCTCCACATGTACCTCCATTCATGCAGAACTAAGCTGTATGGCTTCTCCATGGGAAAATCATGTCAGGGAGATTCGACATGATGGAGTGTTAAAGGCTTATGAATGTGTATTTAACACAGATCCCAAACACGGGGATCATAAGAGAGATGCTTAGGAAAGGATATTGACACACTGAGGCATGAGTAAAGGCTTCTCTATTAATTTCACATTAGTGTATACACCGAGATCATCCTTGATAGCTGTGCTTACCTGGAATCATATATACATAGTGATTATTTCATGGTAATTCATGCTGCTGCTAAATTGGGGGAAACTCTATAATTCTTTGGAGACACAAACCTTTTAATTTATCCACCAATACTACGTACATTTCTTTTAACAAGTTGTTGACATTTCTCATTAGAGATAGGATATTGTTAAAGTGAACTCCACAGTATTCACTCTCCTCACTGCTCCTTCATCACATAACAACAATAACATCACCTGTGTTTTCCAACACTGTTGAATATTCAAGCGTGCATTCTAAGTGCTTCTGTCAGGACCTTGAGGATGAAGGAAGGTCACTTTGTAATGCATGTGATCAGCATTGAATTCAAATTTTGTCTGATTCAACCTCACCCTACTGAGTCACTCACTCTGATGCCTGGAAGGGCTTACTTAAGGGCCTACGTGCCAAACAGAGCCTAGACTGTAGATATTGCCTAAACCTAGTCATTGCCTTTGGCTGCTTGGAAGGGCTCTGCCAATGAGTAAAATATAAATACTGGAAAGGTGGAGGGCTAGGAGTCATCCAAATGGCAAGGCCAGCTTTGGCGGTTGTTAGGGACTCCCACAGACCTGCAGTATTTCCACTCATTGTATGGGTGTTGGGGGCCGGGGGGAGATTGCCCACACAGTTGTCTGTCATTTGCAAAAACTGGAAATATGTAATCATCTGATAGTGGCTTCATCTGTAAATGCAGTTAAGGGGATTCTTGTTAGTATTTTATAACCCTTATATGTGTCAGACACTCAGTGGAAAGAGAATGCTGTATTTCATTCATAGACACACAGAAACAATGAAAACAATGTATTTCTTTTTACAAAATAGACATTTCAAAAACACTTTAAACATCTAAATGTTCCAAAGGCTCCTTCCTTATAATCTTAATCCTCAAACAGTGTAAGACACATTGGCCTTGTGGATATTATTTAAAGTTGTATTAAAAAAATGAAATCTAAAATTTTATGTTTGTAACTAATTTTTCCAGACTGGCATAACACTGTGACATCCTCAGATGACCCTTGGGATGATAACACTGTAAGTGCATGTCTACCTAATTTATTAGCCATGTTCCCTTCTATATCTTCCAGGAAGCACATTGTGTTTAAGAACTGTGTCTATAATATTAGTCTCCAGGAAGAAACAAGGTTGTTTTCAGTGTGTGTAAATAGCACAGGAGAAATGGGGTAGAGGTAAGAAGACAGGCAGATATGGAGTTGTGAAGAGTAACTATGGAGAGTAGCAGAGCCCTTGCTGGGTGTGTAGGTGTGTGTATGTGGTGGTGGTGGGGTGGTTTTCTTTCTTGTGAGTTCTTCTTGAAGCAGCAGAGGGGGTAGAGCCTTGTGGAGGGTAAGACTTTGTCTTACGAGATATTTAGGGTTGTTGTATAATAATAGTTTACTTACCTAGAGCTAAGTTACTCTGCTACTGTAGGTGGCCTGCCTTCTGTGTTCCTCTGAGGCCAGAAACTGAAGGTCAGATACAGTTAGAGGTGAATTATTTTTCCTTTTTATTATCATAAGATGATGCTTTTATGGAACACAGTACTGACTTTTAAAATAGGCAGAACTGAATACATGTTATATCAACCCACATTAAGCACACAGTCAGAACGTTGACTGAGTTGTACACACATGCCATCAACTTGAACAGCACAGATCACCTTTCCAACATTTTTGAAGACACTTCAAATTCCCATGTCTCCATGTTCCACTGCCCATTACTGCCTTAGCTCCTTGGATCTTGCTGCAAATTCTAGACTAGCCCCAGGCCAGTGAAGATGAAGGTCTAGGTTTAAGGTCTAGCTTATGTTTTCTGATCCTTGGTGCCCCCTTTGGTTTGCTATTTATTGATTGATTTGTCTATTTATTACTACTGCTATTCTATTTATTGTCTCCTTAGGAAGTAATCCCTCCACAGAAGCCACAGAAAAACCTGAATAAGGGCTTCTATGTTGGCATCTCCATTGCAGCCCTGCTGATATTGATGCTTCTGAGCACCATGGTTATCACCAGTAAGTAATTTCATGACTGTCCCCAAGGAAGAGGAGAGTCAGGGTTCTAAGTCCTTCTGAGAAGGACTTACAAGCAAGTGTACATGCCATAGGGGTTTGGAGATCACATGACTTCCATATGCCCAGATCCAAGACACACAGTAAGCCATCCATTCCTAAAGGGATGTGTTAGAACCTACAAAGGACTGCAGGTGGTACCTGGTGCATGCTCAGTGATCTTGAACCATTGATACCATGTCTCCAAAGATCCCTGGTCTGGAAAACTCTGATTTTTGTGGCAAACCTGGTTGTCAGGGGCAGTTCCGTGACAGGCTAGGTTATATAGGGAAGCACTATCTCAACAAACAAACAAAAATAATCAAGAATATGCCAATTCAGGATGTTTCCCTCTAATTATTTAGAACATGTTTATCTGAAAAGTTTATTTATGCTAGCTCTAGTGCCAAATGCTTTTTATCCTAGCATTCCAATTCTGTGGTTAGACACCATTTCCGTGGCTAAAAGGGAGAATTACATAGAAACTGAGTAAGATGCCACAAATGTGTTGACTTCCTCAGTCCAAAGTTGTTTATCCTTCCCTCAAAAATGTGTTCTCTTGCAGCCATTAGAAATATCTACAGCTCTTTGTTTCTTTCTGTGTCATTCTAGCAACTTAGGCTAGGTGGGTGAATATACCAAACAATGAATAAGGAAGCCCCTTCCTGTGCACCACAGGAAGGAATTACCCAAAGTTATCAGGGGATGGATCAACTAAAATCAGAAACAGTATCTTTGATTAGAAGAAAATATCATGAGTGTTCATGATTATAGTTCAACTTTCCTTTCAACCTCTCTCACCATCCTTCTCCCACCCCTTTAGGGTACGTGGTTATGAAAAGGAAGTCAGAATCTCTGAGGTAAGCTCACATGGATTGTGTTCATTCTTTTGGAACTCACTGTCTTAAGAATTCCTCCCTATGCTCTCTTTAGCCACTAAATCATTCTTTACTGATTGATTTGTTGATTGGTTGGTTGATTTGAGACAGGGTCTTACTATGTGGCACAGACTAGCCTGAAACTTTCTGTGTAGCCCAGGCCAGACTGGAACTCACAAACCTCCTGCCGCAGACTCTTTAGTTCTGGGATTACAGTTGTTATCCATAATGCTTGTCTCCCATTTTGTACCTTGGATCTAAAACTAGATTTCAGTGAGGTCCAACACACACACCGTGTTTTGTTTTGTTAGTTTTGTTTTGTTTTGTTCTGTTTTCTCTGTGAAACCATGGGTGTCTGTGTGTGTTTGGGTCTTGCACTGGGAGAGTACTAAGTTAAAGCACTGGCCCCCCAAGTACTAAGTTAAAGCACTGGGCCATCACCATCTGACGACATTTTCTTCCTACCATCACTTTGCAGAGATATTTTCTCCAATTGGTCTTTCCTAGCATTTATGTCAGAACAGGAACAGAAGATCCCTCAAGATTTGAATTAAGAATTCTAATCTCCTCTAGGCAGATACTGAAATGTAAATTTTGTATCATGAAGCTGAATGAGGATCCTTTGTTTTATCCATTCTTGTTGTATTCAATATTTTCCTTAAGTGAGTACATATCAGAGAGTATATAAACGAGTAGACAGGGACTTTTAGGTGCTGTCAGGCATGTAAGCTGGAGATGACAGGGCTGGGTGGTGGGCTCTTTGAGGGAGCCCAAGGAAAGCAAAAGATTTATAGGAAGGTAATTCCTGAGGCTATAAGGAGTGCTGCGGAACTGTGGTATTGCCAGTGTTTCCACAGCTCCACACCAGGCCCCTTCACTCACTACACTCGTGTCTGCCTTATAGGTTCTTCAATTTACTGTACTTGAGACGATCTTTCAGTCATCTCCAGTGTAAGTCCCCTGTGCATCCTCTGTGTCACATGGCTTCCCTCCTTGGTATAAAGCCATCTAGTTTCCTTCACTGGGTTATATATCTTTTGGTCAAAATCCATGTCCTTCAGGCTGCCATCCATAGCCTCACCTGTGTCTCTGTCAATCACAGAATACATCCATAGACTGTGTCTTGAACAGTGTGAGCCCGTCATGAGTGCCTCATAGAGTCAGCTCTTGTTAAGTTCCAGTCATACCTTCCCTTCACAGTATTAAACCTTCAAGATTGAACTACAATCAGTCTTGTCTTACAGATTAGAAAACTGGTTCACAAATAGGAAGGAGCATCTGAGGTCTCAACCTCAGGAGTCCATGCTTTGAAGTCTAAGTGCTAAATGAAATATAATATAAATCGAACTAATTGCTTCTTAAAATAGACAGGAAATATACCTTCTAGTTGAAAAAAAAAAACATCATTTTAGTTCATAATTTTTGTTCCTGTGTTGCTAAGCTATCTTTTAAAAATATTTAGTTTAAATGCATTATTTGTATATGTTAAAGAGAAAGACAGGCTAGTGATGGGCAGAGAGGTAGAGGTGGGGCAGGAAGAGGGACAGGGACAGGGGAAGAACAGGCATGGGGGTGTGCAGGGATACATGCATGGAGACCAGAGGAGGGTAGTGAACCTCCTTCCCTATCACTCTGTCCTTTGAGGCAGAGTCTCCATTGGACCTGCAGTTCACATTGAGTGCTCTGCCTGGCAGCCAGAAAGCCCTAGTGATCCTGCCTCCATTTCCCTCAGAGCTGCAGAAGACTTTCTACCTGTTATGGAGGGCCTTGCTTCTGACCTCTGCTTCTCCTATTTGTAGGAGTATGCTTAACTGCTGACTCACCTCTTCAGCCCCAAAGTTTATTTCTTTAGTCACTTAATTTAATAGAAAATATTGGAGAAAACACAACATAGAAAAAAAGAGAAGTTGGGTTAGGTTGCACATACCAATTATCTCAAAACTTGATAAGCCAAGGCATGAGGACTGATTGTAAAAGTTGTTGTTTTAATTTTTGGGTTTTTGCTTTTGTTTTTGTTTTTTGTTTTTTGTTTTTTTTCTAAACGTGTTGCATGTAACACCCTTCTGCCTTCACGGGAGCTTTTTTGGTGCTCCTGGCTGGGCTCCAAGATCAGCCGCCCCAGTCTCAGCTCCACTGATGGCCAATTTTTTTTCCCTCGGAGCTGTGATTGATTCCCACCCCTCATGGCTTAGCTTCACCAAACCACCAGCCTTTCCTGAGAATTCTGGGAGCTATTGTTCACACCCCACTGGCTAACTGCTCTGGCTGCCTGCTCTCTCCTTCTGCCCACCCTAGTGCCTCAGATGGAAAACACTAGTTTTATTATTTTAAAACTAGCCAGATAACTCAAAGGCTGGGCAAAGAATTTCCTGTCCTAATTTAATCAACTAACTCCCTCCATCTTCCTTGGCCCCCCCACTCATGGCGGAAGCTACAAATTCTAGGGGCCCCAAGACCTACATGTCTGCAGCTTCTTCCTTGCTCCAGGTTTTAACCTGGTCCAAAAACCTTTTCTCCTGCATCCCTTTTCTTCCTCCTGGAAAATGGAAGTCCCACCCTTTTCCTTTTACCCAGCAATTGGCTTCTGCCTCCCTTATTGACACAATCCAGAACCAATTAGGGAATCAACACCTCCCCCTACATCTCACCTTTTCTGAAAACAAAAACAAAAAACTCTTCTCCCAGATATAAGTTGAACAAAATCATAACAATTAAGTAAATGTAAAAAACTGTCCTTCTCGGGACAATATTGTCTGTAGATGACATGTGTAATTTCTGCCCAGTGGCTGCCTTGTCACAATAAGCAACTCCAACTCGAGGTAATGACGCTCAATATCTTCTTTGAACAGTGGAGCAGGTACTGTCAGAAGCAGATGTGTCTCATAGTCAAATGATTTTTAATAATGAAGTGGCCTTAGCTATTGTATTTTGTGGCCTTGAAGACTTTATATAAGATGTTCTGCACTGTTAAACCTTAACCAATCTCAACTATTTCTAATTAAAACATCTCAAAAACATCCTTTTTTAATTAGCTCAGAACCTTGTTTTGTTATCTGACCCTTAACTCATTACTTAATCATCATACCATTTTGTAATAGCACCTATTAGTAGGACTGGGTTCAAGACTCATATTCTTAGATGAGTTGCAAAGGTATAATGCCTATCTAAGAGTAACAATATTAATTTCAAAATTTGTATTTTCTCCTGCATCCCTTTCCTTCCTCCTGGGAACCATAAGTCCCACCTTTTCCCCTTCGACAGCAATTGGCTTCTGCCTTCTTTATTGATGCAGTCGTGAACCAGTTAGGGAATCGACACCTCTCCCTACATAAATGACATTTCTTTGTGTAGTTTCTTGGTTGTCCTCAAACTAGCTCTAGACCAGGCTGGTCTCAAACACAGAGAGATCTGTCTGCCTTTGCATTCAGGCTACTGGAATTAAAGGCATGGAGGACTATATGCTTTAGGCTAGCTAAGACTTCTAGAAACATAAATGAAGCCAGGTGGGGTGGCTTACTTACACCTATAAGTCCAACACTCAGTTGGTTGAGACAGGTGGATCTCTGTGAGTTTGAGGCCTACCTGTTCTATATAGGGAGTTACAAGATAGCTGGGGCAACCTAGAGAGATCCTGACCAAACCAAGTGAATGAATGAATGGATGGATGAATAATAAATAAATAATAAATAAATAAAGATAGATAGATAGATAGATAGATAGATAGATAGATAGATAGATAGATAGATAGATAAGCAAGCAAGAAACTCAGGAAGCCAAACTAAGCACTACCTAACACATTCAGGGGCTTCCTCAGTTGTATCACACTGACTCTTGAGTGTCTTGACCTTGCACTGTCTCCCTACATATGTGACAGTCCCAGGTAGAGTGAAGCTGGATTGCTCTTTTCCTTATTCTCACCACAGGTGTTCCTTATGTGGCCAACTAGACACCTTCATTTTGGGTCTACATATCAGTAGTAGAGAAGGCCACTGTGTACAAATCACAAAGCTCCATTATGTCACACATCATTGACAATTAAAGTTAGTCCCTTTTAAAATCTGATTTGCTTTTTCCATGAGTTCTATGAAGCTCAAATATCAGTCCACTGCGAGTACCCTGACTAACAGGGGTAGTGAATGACCTCCACGAGAACCACCTCCTGTAGCTGCAATGGGCCAGCAGTCCTCTTCCCAAATTGATTTTCTTCAGTTCAGTGTCTGATGTTTTTGTGCATGCAACGTATGTGAATATGTGTCATACAAGTGGACTTTGAGATTATGTAACACACACCAGCCCCTGTGAAAAGGCACTATGTAGCTGGCTTGGCGTGGTGGCACACGCCTTTGATCCCAGCACTCGTGAGGCAGAGGCAGGCGGATTTCTGAGTTTGAGGCCGGCCTGGTCTACAGAGTGAGTTCCAGGACTGCCAGGGCTACACAGAGAAACCCTGTCTCGAAAAACCAGAAAAGAAAGAAAAGGCGCTGTGTTGTGCTAGCACCTACTAGAACGACTAGGTTCAAGCCTCACACTCTTAGATGAGTTGCAAAGGTATAATTCCTATCTTAGAGTAACAGTATTAATTTCAAATTTTGTTATCATTATATAGATTTATATCAACATTTTTTTTCCTGCACCCCTGACCTTTCTCTTGGGACCCAGAAGTCCCACCATTTTCCCTCTATTCTACTCTTAATGTTAAGAGGATGTAGATTCTATGCAGGTTTCAAAACCTTTGCTTTAAAATAGAACTTCACACTAATTGTATGCATAGTGCCTTGGCTGAGGGCGGAGGCGATGTGTAATGGCACCTGTGGGGGTTGGAGAACAACATTGTGGAGTTGGTTCTTTCCTTGTACCCTCCCACGGTTCCAGGGTTATCACTCAGGTCACCGGGCCCTCCTAACCCTCTCTAAAGCATCGCAATCCAAAGTAAATACAGGACTTTTCATTTTAAATCCAGTTTCAAATGCACATCCTAATTGGGTACCTGCTTTGATGCTAGTTATGTCTTCATACAACTTTCCTTCTATTACGTAAGTAATGTAGAAGATTTGAATATGAGCTGCTCTTTAAAAACAAAAAATAATTCTTAGTCTGATGATAATCACATTTCTATGACTTAATACTGAGGGCCTGTGTGGAACTATTCACTGTTGCAGTTTTTGTGCATGGAGCTTCTGGAGTCCTGAGTATGTATCACAAATGTTCCACTCAGACTCTAAAGATGGCCTCTTATTCTTTCAACATCTCTCTTTTTCTCTCTCTCTCTGCAGCTTCGTTGCCTTCCCTATCTCTAAGATTGGAGCTTCCCCCAAAAAAGTGGTCGAACGGACCAGATGTGAAGACCAGGTCTACATTATTGAAGACACTCCTTACCCCGAAGAAGAGTCCTAGTGGCCCTCTGAGGCACCTTCTGCCTGAGATTAAAGAGACTGTCAGTGATATCACAGCGTCCAGAGCAATTTTCTGTGTTGGTTCTTCCAGCTGTAGTGGAGAGGGTAACCCTCTACTGTGTACACTCAACTCAAGTTTAACATCATCCTAATTCTTGTATCAGCACCGCCTCAGTGTCTCCATTCACTGCAGCGATTTTCTCAAATGTGAACATTTCAGAGGGTTGATTTTTTTTCTGAGTCAACACAATTACTGATAATACAGAAATAGTCTTGGTTATTTAAACCATTAAGAGAGAAATAATATTTAAAAGTTTAAAAAAATGTGTGGGTGGGAGGGAAGTTCTGAATTCAGAAGAATTTCATAATCATGTTTTATCTATTTTATCATACTTTGAAATGTCACTTCCCCCATCTTGCCCAAAGGGCTTCAATAATGAGAGCATGGAGGTTTTAAGGAAATCTAATGTCGCTTTTAGAGGTGGCAAATTTCTCATACTTCTGGAAATAAGATCATTTATTATGCCGTTGGTCTTAGGATAAGGGTGGGTGTTCATTATTAGGAGAGGTTATCATGGTGACTATGGACCAGGCACACATCAGGGGAAGAAAATAATGGATCAAGGGATTCAGTTCATTGGTGCTATTTCTACTCCACTTCTGTCTTGGTGCTTACTGTTCCTAAACTTACCCACTGAGCTCTGAATTAGGTGCTAGGAGGAGATAGTGAAGAAATGAAAGGGGAAGGAAAGGCAAGAGAGAAGGGCACAGGCTCTCTGCTGAGAGAAGCCTTATGGCAGGTGTGACAGTATTTGGGACTATCTACTTTTCATAATGAAGCAATTTGTCACAATCAATAAAATATTTGGTTTTGCTAAGAACTAACAAAAGTTGTTGCAGTTTGGTTGTTGAAAAGAGCAGATTGGCTAGAGTTTGTTAATGTCTATATCAGTCTGCATGATTCTTGACACCGGATCAGAGACATTCAACCCATAGCCAAGGAGAGCAGGGTGCTGGATCTTAGTACAGACTCCCAGTGCTGTACTATGGAGTTCTAGGAAATGAATGTGTGTCTGCTTCGGGTTTGTTTGGCTGTTTGGTTGATTGGTTGGGTGGTTGATTGGTGAGTAGGTTTTGGTTTGGTTTGGTTTGGTTTGGATTGGTTTTTAATATTTGCTTGTTTGTTTGTTTTTGTTTTTGAAAAGTCAGATAGTGAGTGGAAAGTTGCATTCTGTCTGGGTTTGCCAATGGAGCCTCCTTCATCTGCTGTAAAAATAATTATGCTTAAAGTACATTGTTTTATTTTTCTTAAATATGCAGCGATTATACATCAAAGAATGTTTTTAGCCATGACAGCCCTGATTTGTAGCTTCCCTAGAAATACTATGGATGGTGAAAGTACAGGAGTTATAGTCTACAGCTTGATTTTAAAAGAGGTTTTAAGAAGCTAAACCTATTGCATCTTAAGACCAGCCTCCATCTTAAAGAAAAAAAGCCTAGGAAAATGACCTACAGCTGAACTCATGCTACACCCAAGTGCCAGGAAGGACCCCATGTCCTTGGCCCATAACCCAGAGTTACTCCCTAGCTACTTCCTAGCAACAGTCAATCAAAGATTAGTCTGACTGTTTCAGATGTACTTTCCGACCATTTGTGATTGCCATGGTCTTGCTTCAGAGCATGCACCTGAGAGCTGACAGTACTCATTCTGTTAGATGCTCGTCAGACTAGACACCCCTCACTTGCTCCTATTCTACTGTAAAACTCTTTCCAAATGAGGGTTCAGAGTTGCTTCACCAAACCGTCCTATGCTTAGCAGTAAGGCCAAACTCCAGTGTAAAATAAAGAGACCCTAAGGGGATCGTATTGTTATTTGGCTCCTTGGTGGTCTTTTGAGGTTCATAAATGCTTCCAAGCACAATATTAGAAGTTAAACTTTTTCACATGTGTCTTATTCATTCTTCTTAATTTATCTTTGTGATTAGCTGGAGGGGAGTGTTGAAGTTGGGAAAATATCAAGGTCTCATCAAGTCCTATAGTTTGTCACTTTGGCCCTTCAGCTGAGTCATCTGGAGAGCTGAAAACTGTCCATGAGCCCACTAATTGCAGTCTCTGGTGTCCTAAGTGTTCAACTTCTCTGGATGATTTATGTGGTGGCTCAGACTAAAACCCACTGGCCTAAGGAGACTCAGAGGACAGAGGAGAGAATGCCTTCTTGATGTCTGAATAAATCCTCTGGAAGAACATAAAATGCACAAATTGGAATAGCACAATACCAACAATGGGCGAGGGCAGGTGTACAACCAAGTCGTGGTCAGGGCGTGAGGTCAGTGAGAGCAGGTCTGGCCCAGGTCTGGCCTCCAGGGAGGTAGTGTTGGGAACAGGAAGTCTGAGTGCTCCCATGCATCTGTGAGGCTCCCCAGGAAGCTGGTGCACAGCTGCTAGCTGACTCTGTCCCTGGGCCTTCAAAGAACTCAAAGATTCATCAAAAAAAAAAAAAAAGTAAAAGACAAAATCCCCACTGTGCTGTGGAGAGATGCTGGAAGGTGACCCCTATTCTGCACTGTATAACACAGATATGGGATGCCTGTCTTTACTAGTTTTGCACATGCAGGAGCCTAAAAATACTTCGATGACAATTCAGTCATAATTTTAGCATATTTTGTTTTTTAAGAATAGTTTTATGCTCATAGCAAAACTAAGTGGGAGGTACAGAGATTTCTTTTTCACAAAACCACCTTCCCCAACCTACACAAGCATACACACGTGCTGACTGAAACAGAGAATGAGATAGAGCAAGAGAGAGAGAGAAGGGGGGCTGGGAGAGGGGGAGGAGGGGAAGAGGGAGAGGCCTTGCCAGCATCAGCAATCCCCATCACTGTGGCACTGATGAACCAATCCTGGCACAATTGGCCACTGAACTGAAGTTCATAGTCTCTTTCTCTTGCTTCTGTGCATCCTGAGATAATACATTTGACAAATGTATTATGACATATACTCACTAATATTGCTTCATAGATAATAGTGTGACAGACCAGAAAATAGCTCCCAAAGTGCCACATTCCCAGGCTTTACAATGAACAATAGATCCCTCCAGAATCTGTTTCACCCATTGGCATAGCCTCAGAGGCACCAAACTCTAGTCTCATTGATAATTGATGACATATGTCCTGACTCTGAGGGTACTTGTGTCATCCAGTTATCCCTCCCTTTCCTAAATCTCAACTATAATTTGTTTCTTTGTGGTTCTTGTTTGATTTTTTTATTTTATTTATTTATTTATTTATTTATTTATTTATTTTTCTTTTTTGGTTTTTTGAGACAGGGTTTCTCTGTGTAGCCCTGGCTTTCCTGGAACTCACTTTGTAGACCAGGCTGGCCTTGAACTCAGAAATCTACCTGCCTCTGCCTCCCGAATGCTGGGATTAAAGGCGTGTGCCATCATGCCCGGCTTTTGTTTGATTTTTTTAAAAATTTTACTTATATGTATGTGTGCCTGCCCAGGGAGACCAAAAATTAGTGTTCAATTCCCTGGAACCAGAAATACAGACAGCTATGAATCACCTCACATGAGTACTGGGAATAGAACTAGTGTCTTCTGTAAGAATAGCAATGGCCCTAACAGCTGAGTCATCTCAACAGCTGGGGTTTTACTTTTTTGAGATAGATTATTCCTGTACAGTAGATGAGCCTCTTATTTGAGGTCCTTCTGCCTCAGTACCTTGAGTGCAGAGATAATGTGTGCATGACCATGGCCAGCACAGCTCCAGAATTTATAGATAAGTACCATTTATTTCATTGGAGTCATTTAGTTGGAGTATACTAAACCTTATTGATTCATTGCTATAGGAGACAGTTTGGAAGTTTCCAACTCTGGAAACTAAACTATCTGGTGTGAATATTCATGTGCAGAGACATTGTGCATATATCAGATGAGTTTTCAACTGATTTAGGTATCCAGAGTGTAGGGACTTCCAGGTGAGAAGGGAGATTAGAGACTGCCTCTCTGTGAGCCTGGAAAGAAGTTGATTAGAATAAGAAAATACAGGCTGCTTCTCAAGGAAGGAATACAGAGCTTCAGAGATGCAGCAGGGAATGAAAGGGTCCCTGAAAGGGGGAAGAGAGGGGCACTTGATGCAGAGAAGTGAGCAGAAGCCTGGGTCTCATCCCTGCAGTTTCCCAGGAAGCAGAGGGGGAAGAAACAGTTTCCAAAGGTGAGCAGGAGCAGAGATGGGCAGTCCTACCACAGGACAGGCCCACAGCCCTCACAAGCCCTGAACCCAGCTGTGGGTTTGATTGAGCTGAATCCTCTGGCTGATGAGTCATCAGGAGGGAAGAATCCCATTTTCCTACTTGTAACTCAAAGGCCTCACACAGAAGCCATTTTGAAACAAGGCCTCAGTATAGTCTTTCAGTCTTCACTGAGGAAAGGCCCAGAGATACAGCTTTGGGAAGGATGCAGACCAGGCACTAGGTGGAACAGACAGCAGGAGGCTGGGTTCAGACTGAGCACACAGAGGGAGAGAGTCTAGCCTTGCCTTCAGAGTCAGGACAGACCTCAACAACTATCAGTAAGACTGGAGGTTGTACCTCTGTGCCTGAGCCAGTAGGTGGAGCCAAATCTGGAGATATCATTGCTCATTGTTGTAAAGCCTGGGAATTTGGAACTCAGAGGTTATGCGTGATAACCATACTGAGTGGCTCTCTAACATAGACTCCAGCTTTTCAATATAGAAAATTCATTCTGAGGAGATGGGAGTTTGGGAAATTGGGAGAGAAGATGGCTGAAAGCAATGGTGTTCACAGCAAAGAGAAGCAGAACTAGAGATTCAGTGGTGGTGACAGGTCTGGAAGTGTGGCAGGGGGACAAAGGAGTATGTCCCTGCAGAGCAGAGTGGGCTCCTGGGATGCCAGGAGGCTCAGGCCACCACTGTGCCATCTTTCCCCTAGCAATATCTGTGGCCACTGCTCTACCCACTGACCCTGCCAGCAGCATGCAGCCACTGCTGTTGCTGCTGCCCCTCAAGCTGCTCACCCTGCTGGGGAGGGGAAACCTTCCATCCAGGAGCTGCCTATGTGCCACAAACACGTTTTAGCCTGAGATATCAGTTGGACAGTGGCCATGAAGAACAAGATTGTATGTAGCAGCCTGGAGCTTGTGTAGGTCCTGCCCCTGGAAACCACAGGATCACCCTGACTCTGAGCAACAAGACATCTGAGACGAAGAATGCTTGATTTCTGGGTTAAGTCTCCTAGAAAGACCTCCGAGATCCATGCTACACCGCGTTGATGTCCATCACCTCCTGAAACCACAAAGTCCTGATCTGTGCTGCCTCTGCTGCTATGTGCAGGGAAACTAATTTTGCAGTGGGATAGATGACTGCAGACTGGTAACTGAGAATGGGAGACAGGGAATGTTTCTGACAACCTTCCCCACCCCCAACAAGATACAGGCCAGATGTGAAGCTACTGAAAAAAGGCCTTAAACATTGTAACAGAGATGCTGAAGTGTAGGTACTAAGCACTGATGGCTTCCGGGGGTACAGGAGGATTTTAGGTTCTTTAGGGATGGCCACTGAGGGGAGTTTGACCATGCTCCAATCTCCAATGACTATGCGGCAACACAAATTGGACTTTGTGTTCTCCCCCTCCCCTTCCCTTCTTTTCCCTTCCCTCTGCTTTCTCTTGGCCCTCCTACTTCTGTGCATTTGTTCATCAAATCTGTAGTTGGGTCCTCTTTCTTCATCTTTGGTAGTCATCTCCTAGTTTTTCATTTACTGCCATCCCTTTCTTGACATAATCTCCTTCTTCTTTGGGGACCCTACCCCATATCTATTAGATCCAGAGCTCTGCAGAGATTCAGGTCTAGGTGTGAACTACTGGTTGGAATTTTCTTGTTGTTTTGTTTTTTTTTTCCATCTGGATTTTTCACAGGCAGCTGCAGCCTTCTGTTCAGATGTGAACTTAGCATCTTTTAGTCATAAACTCCAGAACTTCTTCTAGCTAATGGATTCTATGAAACTCAGACAGTTGATTGACTGTCACTGCTTTTGAATTCCATATTATGGTCGATTATTGCAGGAGAGACAAGGCAGGGACTTAGAAGTGGCTGATAATGTCATATCCACAGTCAAATGAAAAAAGAAATGAATGGACCCATGCTACCTGCTACTTTGCTCTCAGCCAGCTCCCTCCACATTCATATGGCCCCCTGTTCTGGAAATCATGCAGTCCACAGTGGCCAGGGTCAAGTAACAAGGAAAAATATCTCAATGGATACACTTCTGGCCAAGGCCAGTCAGTTCTAGTCAATGCTCTCAATTGTGACTTCCTCATGTGATTCTGGGTTGTATAGGGTATAGAAGCACAGGTGGGAGTTTGGAACTGAGATAGAAGGAATGACCATCCATACTGCCCACTCGGGGGTAATCCATCCCATTAACAACCACCAAACCCAGACACTATTGCATATGCCAGAAAGATTTTGCTGACAGGACCCTGATATAGCTGTCTCTTGTGAGGCTATGCCAGTGCCTGGCAAATACAGAAGTGGATGCTCCCAGTCATCTATGGGATGGAACACAGGGCCCCCCAATGGAGGAGCTAGAGAAAGTACCCAAGGAGCTGAAGGGGTCTGCAACCCTATTGGTGGAACAATAATATAAACTAACCAGTACCCCCGGAGCTCGTGTCTCTAGCTGCATATGTAGCAGAGGATGGCCGAGTCAGCCATCAATGGGAGGAGAGGCCCTTGGTCTTGTGAAGGTTATATGCCCCAGTATAGGGGAATGCCAGAGCCAGGAAGCAGGAGTGGGTGGGTTGGGGAGCTGGGCAGTGGGAGGGTATAGGGGACTTTCAGGATAGCATTTGAAATGTAAATGAAGAAAATATCTAATAAAAAAATTGATTTTGAAAACAAAACAAAACAAAAAGCACAGGTGGAGATTGCTACCAGGCTGTTATCACAGAGCCTCATCTCACCATGTTCAGGATAGTAAATTTAGCTTTCCCATGAACCAAATGACCATTTTGAGTTGCATTGTCACTTAACACTTCCTTTTGTCTCACTTGTCACTTCCAAGGGTGGCATATAAATGCAAAGTTGTAGGAAGAGCCCCCTGCTCCCTGACTTCATGCATGAGTACAGAATCAGCTCCTTGCTGTCTCAGCCTTCACAGAAAGGTGTTTGAAATGTCCCCTGCTCCTGTGACTCCAGGCATGAGTTAAGGACCGCCTCCCTGCCCCTGCCTTTATTTGTAAGTCTAAGAATCAGCTCCTTGCCCCTCTTCCTTAATGCATGAACGTAAAATCATCTCAGCGTCTTGCTGTCTTTGTGCAAGAGTATGAGATAATCTCTATGCTCTTGTGTCTTTATGCATGGGTGTGGATCAGCTCTCTGCCTGGCCTTGAAGGCAGCAGGGAATAAAGATAAAGTGAAGCAAGTTCCAATTAGCAGCTTATCTAACGATCTCTGTCTTGCTTCTGTACTGGCTGTGATGCCTGCTGATACCAGAAAATGGGTGTGTTGACAGTCATGTCTCCCATTGCTTTATATGCCTCTTGGCCCTGATCACATGGCACTTGTTGGGAGGGAGGAGTGGTGATGAGACCTGCTTCCCCTGGACTTGTTTTCTTTGAGGGTAGAAGCTAACATAACCACTATGCCCCTCGGGGATAGGTGATGTAAATTAGTGGTCACTAATCTCCCTGTCTGGTGCTTTATGATGTTTTAAAACTGTTGCCAATTTCATACCAATGATAATTGTAATATAAATTTGAATATAAATGGTTCCCATAGGCTTATATATATGAATGCTTAGTCCCCAGTTGCTGGAACTGTTTGGGAAGTATTAGGAGGTGTGACATTGTTGGAAGTGGTGTGTCACTGGGGTTGGCTTTGAGATTTCAAAAACCCATGCCATATCTTTTTCTTGCCCTTGCTTATGGATTAGATATAAGCATTCAGCTACTGTTCAGGAGTCGTGCCTGCATGTCTGCTGCCAGGATCCCCAACATGCTGCTCATTGATTCACCCTCTGAAACTATAAGCTCCAATAAAATCTTTGTTCAGTAAGTTGCTATGATCACCATGTCACTTCAGAGCAATAGAAAAGTAACCAAGACAGGAACTCTCTCTGCTGCTACTGGGTAGAGAATGTATAGTCAAGAGACTATAGAATTAGTCTTCATCGAGAGACTAATTCTACCATGTGTTTCTCATGGGCATCGGATACACTCACTGCTCCTACAGCATAGGACGGGGTAAGGTCAAACTGTTACCTGTTCTAAGTTCTGTAGCTGTAATGGACGCTCTGCTTAAGCTATAGAGCTCCTACAAAAGAAACAATGCAAAGAAGGGCTGGGGCTGGAGCACAAAGATAAAGCACATGTCTTCCATATACCATGGCCCAGGTTCAAACTGACGTTGAGCTAAAAAGGAATAATGGGAAAGAAATGACAAGCTTAAAAACAATATTGTAAGGAACTATTGAGTGCTCTTTCTCTATTTCTCCCTCTTTTCTATAGGTCCTTTGGATTCTTTTACAGGACATGGAGTGCTGGGTCACACTAAGTTTCAAACTAACTGAAGTGCTTGCAACTGAACACTTGCTTTTAGGGTACTGACCTGAAAATATTTATGATAACGGCCCTTTATAAAACAGGAGCTAGGTAGGCAGTGATATGGCTAGTTAGTAAAAGCACTTGTTGCCAAGCCAGTTCAATCCTGGGGAATCCACATGGAAGAAGAGAACTAACTCTCACAAGCTATCCTATCTGATGTGTTAAAATAGCATCTCTCACCTGAACACAGCACACTGGGCCCAAAAAGTTCAACGTGTGAAAGGTTTATTGGGAGAGAGAGATGGAAAGAGAGAGGATGGTGGTGGCAGAAAGAGAAGGGGAAACAGAGAGAGAGGGAGGGGTGTTCCCCTTATTTATATGGAAAATGACTTAACACAGGTAAAGGTGGGAGGTGAGCCAAGTGGATTCTGGAAATATGGTGCCTGTTGTCTTGGCAACAGGTCTGCAGGTCATACTGTCACCTATGTGATGTCATAGGTTTGGGAGGTCCTGATGCCAACACTATTTACTCTACACATAGGCCATTGTAACGTTGCTCGCTTGCTCTCTCTCTCAGTCTCTCTCTCTCTCTCTCTCTCTCTCTCTCTCTCTCTCACACACACACACACACACACACACACACACACACACACACACACAAAAATAAGTATAATTCAAGAATTTAAAGGAAGATGTCCTATACTTTCCCTAATTTCCTGCTGCAAATGATAGATGCACATGAGTTTTTCCATCTTTCCAGGAGGGAAAAAAAAAAAAAGATCTACATTCCAAATTACATTGCAGCCCTGACAGAGAAGAGTTCTCAGGGTTTATTTTCTCTGTGAGCAGAGTTATTGAAGGAAGCTGCTCATTAGGAAATGTCAGCTGACACGTTGCATGCACCTGCCAGAGTGTCACTGCTCCGTTCCAGGCAAAGCTTTCCCGTTATTCAAGTCTTGGATTCCTGTGCACACTAAGACCACAAGTAATGGTGGGACTCAGAGCACTTCTGCTGCTGTTGATTTGTGAGCCACAGGTTGAACTTGCCCAATCCAAAACACCTCATTCTGCAGCACTCTAAGCACACACTTGATAATTCACCTGGAAAAATTCATCAACATGAAATTTTCATGCACAGAAATATCGAGTTAATAAATTTCCATTAAGCTATGTATGTAACATGTATGCATATGAATGCTACACCAATTCATATTTAGGCTTGAGTCTCATGCATAAGATATTAGCTATATAGAAACATTCTAAAGTTTTCAGAAACATCTAACTCTGAAACTCCTTGTACAAAGGATTTCTGCATAAGGGGTATTTGTCCTGTTTCTCTTAGACTGGAAGAGAAGACGGTGTCCACTCTCTATCCAAATGTGCAAGGCTTTGTGTTGGGCCTTCATGGGATCTCTCATATGTCAGTGGAGCTAGTTAGCTTTCAGTTATGATTCAGCACCTTGTGGTGGGTCCTGTCAGGACTGACTAAAATGAGCATGCTGGGTCTAGAAATTGCTGATGAAGTCACTTACCACTGAGACAAGACAATCCGCCCAGCCCCCCCCCCATATCCTCCCAATCTCACAAGATGCTTAGATGTCACACAGATCCTACTTTTCAGAGCTGTAACACCTGTTTCTCTATGTACAAAAACCCTTGCTTGAGAGCTGCAAAATACAGTCAGATTCAAACTGCTTCTGTGTTTGTTTCTGTATGTCACAGCTGAATCCTTACCCACCTGCCTGGAGAACCCACATCCCGGGTACCTGGGCCCCATACCCAGCTGGTATGGTCCATGGCAGCTGGTGCTTCAACGTGGGGCTCAAAGCAGGTAAGCTTTATCTCTCCTTTTTTTTTTCCCCCAAATATTTTGTCAGGTAAGGATAGGACCTCGTCAGAGTGCTGCAGACTCCTCCATAGAGACACATCGAGTTAAGATGATGAGAAGGTAAGAGTCATGGAGCGCCGGGTGTGGTGGCGCACGCCTTTAGTCCCAGCACTCGGGAGGCAGAGGCAGGCGGATTTCTGAGCTTGAGGCCAGCCTGGTCTACAAAGTGAGTTCCAGGACAGCCAGAGCTATACAGAGAAACCCTGTCTCGAAAAAAACAAAAAAACAAAAAATAAATAAATAAATAAATAAAAATAAATAAATAAAACAAAACAAACAAACAAAAAAAGAATCATGGAGCACTCATAGTCCAAAACAGAGGCGTGTTCCTGGCAATATTGAGTCATATGTTAGAAAGCAGAGGTGTTAAAACCTCAAAGAAGAGTTTGGCAGCATTTTATGACTTTGTGTTGAGTGTCAGTCCATGGTTCCCAGAGGAAAGAAGCCTGTCTTTAGAAGACTTTATTGCATACACTAGCAAGATTATGCTGAAAGGACCCTGATATAGCTGTCTCTTGTCAGAGTATGCCTGGGCCTAGCAAACATAGAAGTGGATGCTCACAGTCGGCTATTGGATGGATCACATGGCCCCCAATGAAGGAGCTAGAGAAAGTACCAAAGAAGCTAAAGGGATCTGCAACCCTATAGGTGGAACAACATTATGAACTAACCAGTACCCCGGAGCTCTTGACTCTAGCTGCATATGTATCAAAAGATGGCCTAGTTGGCCATCACTGGAAAGAGAGGCCCACTGGACACGCAAACTTTATATGCCCCAGTACAGGGGAACGCCAGGGCCATAAAAGGGGAGTGGGTGGGTAGGGGAGAGGGGGTGGGTGGCTATGGGGGACTTTTGGTATAGCATTGCAAATGTAAATGAGCGAAATACCTAATAAAAAATGGAAAAAAAAATAAATAAAAAAAAAAAGAAGACTTTATTGCTAGATTAGAAGAAGCACTAGGCAAGATGCTTCCTCCCTCTGTGGGCTCGGACATGTTATTAAAACAACTTCCATGGGAAAATGCCAATAGTCTCTACCAGGAACTAATTAGACCAATCAGAAAAAAAAAAAAAAAAAAAAAACAGGGACTGTGCAAGACTCCATCAAAGCTTGTATAGATGCCTCGCCAGCAGTGGTCCAGGGTATGGCCTATGCTGCAGCAATGCAAGGGCAACATTCTAGCGCCTATGTTCAGAACTTAAAAGGAGGCAAAACCCCAAAGGTTTTGTGCTTTTCTTGTGGCCAATTAGGTCATATGAACTGTGACTGTAAAAAAGAAGAGCAGACTTCAAAGTATAAAAGTAAGAAAAAAACAATTCCAGGGGCTATGTCCTTGGTGTAAGAAGGGAAAACATTGGAGAAATGAATATAAATCGAAATTTCATAAGGATGGAACCCCTCTGAAAGACGAGGAGACAAAAAACAGGGTGAGGGGCATGGCCTTTGCCCCGAAAGAAAAGGGTGGGGGGAGAAAAACAGAGGAATGCACAAGTAAACTAAGTCCTCTGGCCCCTGAGGTTAACGTCTTAAGCTTACCTAGAGCAACACCAGGAAGTGCAGGATTAGATCTTGCAGTAGATAAAGATTACATACTCTCTCTTTATGAGAGATTGCAACTAGTAGATACAGGATTTAAAGGGCCACTAATCATTTGGCACCTTTGGTCTTGTAACAGGGAGAAATTCAAATTATAAGAAAAAATTTGAAGTTCTTCCTGGAGTAATTGATTCAGATTTCCACAGAGAGGTAAAAATTATGATTAGGCCATTAAAAGACACAATACAATTACATTAAAACCAGCAGGTAGCTCAGATAATCCTACTCCCTTATATACCTCCCCAATCCAATACTAAAACAAACTAAAAGGGATGAAGAGTTTGGCTCCACAGAAGTGGTAGCTTGGGCTCAGGAGATTACTGGACAAAACCCTTAAAATCTATAAAAGTAGAACGAAAAATATCCAAGGATTATTGGACACAGGAGCAGATAGGTCGTGCATTTCAGGAAAGGACTGGCCTGGGACATGGCCTGTAGTTCATACCACCTCTACTCTGGTGGGATTGGGACTAGCTTCCAATATAGCTCAGAGTTCAAAAATCCTGACATGGGAATGTGAAGACAAAGTGGGTACTTTTAAACCTTACATTGTTTCCCCTTTGCCATTCTCCTTATGGGGAAGAGATATCTTGGGGAAAATGAAGGTAAAGTTAATCACAGATGGAAATGGAATGAGCAGCATTTTATATAGGAGCTGCTGATAAAAGTTCATGGATCAGGGATGAGCCTGTGTGGCTGAATCCGTGGCCCCTAACTCAGGAAAAGACACAGGATTTAGAACAATTAGTAGAAGAACAACTGCAATGAGGGCGTATTGAAGAATCTAACAGTCCATAGAATACTCCTGTGCTTGTTATTAAGAAAAAAACAACAAACAGGCAAATGGAGACTCATACGAGACCTTAGGGCTGCTAATAAAACAATGCATGATATGGGAGCTTTACAGCCAGGACTCCCATCCCCAGTAGCTGTCCCAGAAAATCACTGTGTCATAGATTTAAAGGATTGGGTTTTTACTATAAAGTTACATCCAGAAGGTACAGGAAGATTTGCTTTCAGCATTCCCTCTGTTAATTCTCAAAGGCGATCTCAAAGGTATCAGTGGAAGGTTCTCCCCTAGGGTAGGAAAAATAGTCATTGTCAGAAATGTGTGAATCAAGCCTTAAGATCCATTGGGGCTAAGTATAAAAAGGCTTTTATTTTACATCCCATCAATTACTAAGCCATGCTTTGTTTACCATTAATCACCTTAATACAGATGATAAAGGCTTTACTCCTATGCAAAAACATTGGGCTTCTCTACAGCAGACTGTTACTCCCTTAGTAATGTGAAAGGATCTTTTTAATCACCTTGGGATGAGGATATGCACATGTTTTTCTACAGAATGCAAAAAAACCCAATCGGCACCCTAGACAGATTTATTCAACCCTTCCACCAAAAAAAAAAAAAAAAACTCCATCAAAAACCCAGGAAAGAAAGGAGCAGAAGAAGACGTAATGAGGAAAATGAAGAAGCTAGCTCTCTCTTCTTCACAGGCGTCTTCAGCTCCTCCTGAATTGTCATCTACCACAGGGACAGATCCTCCAACTTGGGGACAACTGAAGAAACTCACCCAGAGAACACAACAAATGATCTCGGGATAATGATAAAATGTGGGCATCTATGCTTCAAGATGGAAGTTCAAGATGGCTTAAATGTGGGTTTAGTTCTTGGGCTTCAGTGCATGAACCATGGAAAACTCGAGAAAAAATTTACAATTATTCTATAGTTAAACCATTTCATAATTATGGAAAATATTCTACCAATCAGTTACTGCCTTTTTATGCATATAGATCTGATACATTTATAAATGACTCTATTAATAGATGGTATAGTCCAGGGTAGGTGGAACCTATTTCTGTTAGTCATTCTCCTTCACGTCATATACCTAATGTCTTTTCAGAGTTATTTAGGCTTTTTGTTATCTAACATGGTTTTACTAAAAAAGCCTAAGGAGTCTCAGAGCACTCCTTTGGCGATTAGATCTTGTCTAGGCTATCCATATGGTAAGCTCGCTGGACAGCCTTCAGATTTGAAAATCACTAAAGTAGAATGATCTTATCAAGTCAGCTGTTCCAAATGTAACTAATTGTTTTGATCCTATCCTAATTAAAAGATATTCAGTTATTTTGCTATTACAAAGACCTTCGTATGTTATGCTTCCTGTAGATTTAAAAGATGATATTTGGTTTAAAAGAGTTAATGAGCTGATTAGACCGAAGCATATTGTTGCAGCTCTAGCTTTAGGCCTTAGTGCTTTGATAGCCATCCTTACTTCACTTACAGTCGCAACAGTTGCTCTAGTTTCAGAAATGAAGTCTGCATATTTTGTTAATGACTTAAATAAAATCTCATTAATACTTGCAAGGCAACACATTATAGATAAAAACTTAGAAGTAAAACTTGATGCTTTAGAGGACATAATTTTAGCATTAGGACAAGAGATAGAAAATATTGAAGTTCAGCTTTCTACCAAGTGGCATGCCAGCTTTCGGTACATGTGTGTAATGCCATTACCTTATAATGAAAGTCAAAATTGGAATTTTACTAAAAACTATTTGTTGGGAATTTGGAAAGACAATGATATTACTCATGATATGACTCAATTTCAAGCCCAAATCTCTGCTAGGAGTAAAGCACAAGTCGAATGTACTGGCATAGAAGATTTGGCTCAGTCTGTTAGCTCTGTTTTACTGTCATTAAACATGGTTAGTTGGCTACACTGGATTGTTGTTATCGCCATGGCTACAGGAATAATTCTTCTTCTTCTTCTTCTCCTTATTTTCCCACTCATCCTCTGACTAGTCTTTTTCTTCATTTCTACAGCCAAAAGAGATAGTTATGAGCTTCAATTAAAAAATAAAAAAGGAAGAGATGCCACACCAACTCCAAGAGTCTGGAACTCTTGACCAGAGAAAATTTATTGAGCCGTAGTTTTCTTGGAAACTCATCTGTTTTCTATTCCTTTTCCTATATATGAGATGTTACTGGCAGCCTAGGCTAATAATACTCTTAAGCGAGTATTGTGGCTACAAAACCATCCCTTGAAATGGAGTCACTAAACATGACCTTATCTCCAGGAAAAATAGTGCTTCACTTTATAGATCATCTATAAGACAGTATTGATAAATATAAACTTTCCCAACAATAATATTTTATACGGTATGTCATCAGAAGTAGGTATTGGTATATTGTTTTAGAAAGCCTTAAATAAAAAGAATTAAAACAGTTTAAATTTATGCTTTGAAGAATTACAGAGAAATAGGGACTAGATGTCAAACAGTAACTGATCACACACATTCATTAGCTTGTTCTTGGGAATTTGCCACTAGCCTTAGGTGATTTTGGTATTTTGCTATACCAAATGATCATAATAAAATTCGTTCTACCTGGCTGTTTTATTGAAACTACCTTTTTTGAAGTTGTAATACTTGGATGATTTTGTATTTTGATGTACCAAATGATTATTGAGATTATTGCTAATGATTATTGTCTGTTCTATTTCACTGCTTCACTGAACACAGCTTTTCAGAGCTGTAACACCCGTTTCTCTATGTATAAAAATCCTTGCTTGAGAGCTACAAAATACACTCAGATTCAAGCTGCCTCTGTGTTTGTTTCTGTATGTCACAGCTGAATCCTTACCCACCTGCCTCGAGAACCCGCATCCCAGGGACCCCCATACCTGGCTGGGGCGGTCCTTGGCACTTAGAGACATGTGAGAATCTGCCACCTGTCATTCATAAAGTGTTTCCATAGGAACGTGGGCTCTGTTCTTATCTCTATGTTGTCAGTGCAGTTGCCTCCTATGGGTGAGCCTGTCTCCTCTGCTCCACCATTCCACATCCTAGTTGGTCAGAGACAAGAAACAGAAGCTCTCAGATCACCAGGCCCTCTTAACCCTTTCTAAAGGGTCGCAGTCCAAAGCTGTAAATACACCAGTCATCCAGTTCTTCGCGGAGTCCCCAAGTGCAGTCCTCATCGGATGCTAGACATCTGTCTTCTTATATCTTCTACTTTGGTGAACATGAGCTGATATTAAAAAAAAAAATAATTGTTGATGAATGATCAGGTCTGTGCTTGGAGCACGGCAGACTTGAGATAGATATTAAACAAAATTTTCTGTGAATTTGTGTGTGTGTGTGTGTGTAGTGGGGCAGATTAAGCAGGGTCTTCTGTATTGAGGATGGCCATGAACCACATTGCAGTGTAAGATGCCTTTGACCTTCTAATTGGTCTTTAGTTGCCTCCCATGTTATGGTCAAAAGTGTGCACCTGTAGGCTGGGCTAAACGAAATTCTTTTGTGTAAACGTTGACCTCTAGTTCTTGGCCAAACTCTCTGGACCTGGTGCTGTCTGAGCTGTGGTAGCAGAAGGCTCCAGTGCTCATGGTGAGAGGTTTAAAGGCCTGTCTGCCCCAGGCCTCAGTGAAGGTCCCTTTAGTTTTCACTGTTCCTTCCAATAGGGTGGGCAAACACCCTCCTGATACACATGCCTCAATTCCTTGTCATCCTGGAATTTCAAGGAAAGATTATGTCACATGGACACTCTGGGCAGGGCAGCCACCCTGAAGCTAATTGCTTACAGTAGCCTGGGAAGATTCAGATCTTGTTGGATTGTTTATTTCCCTTGTTGTCATTGTTCAACTTCTTATCCTGAAATCATTTCAATTGGCTCAAAAATCACATGTTCCTGTAATCATTCAGTTTCATCAAATGTATGTATATGAGCACACCTTGGGACCTGGGTCAGATGAAGAAACTGATATTGCTAACTGAGCCAAGGTCCTTACTGGGAGTCCTGGGATTGGTTCTTCAAGTTTGAATGCTTTGATTGGGTGTGGTCACAAAGGAGCCTTGACTGGGAGATAGCTGGTGTGAGATGAGCCTGATATACATAGCAAGAACCTGTCTGAAAATACACAAACAAACTAGCCAAGGATAGGACTATAGCTCCATGCTATACAATAATAAAAATCAAACATGCTAAGATTATGCTAATCTATACTGAACTATTTAAAACTTAAAAGTAAAGAATACAGTGAAGAAGACAAACATGGTGGTGCATACTTGAAATCTGGCACTCCAGAGCAGGAAGTGTGAGACTCTAAGAGCAGCTTCAGATACAGAGACTTGAGGTTCCTGGGTTACATGACACCTCATCTCAAAAACAAGGAAAAATCCAACCAAGCAAACCTCAAAAAGAGTAGAGTTTAACTTTAATGCTGGGATCCCCCATTCTCTGTCATCCCAATTTAGCATTCCCAATTTCTCCCTGAATGATCTGTATGGATATTTTTTACTTTAAGACCAGCATTATCCATTATAAACACAGTAAGGCCAGGCGGTGGTGGCGCACACCTTTAATCCCAGCACTCGGCAGGCAGAGGCAGAGACAGGCAGATTTCTGAGTTCGAGGCTAGCCTGGTCTACAAAGTGAGTTCCAGGACAGCCAGGGCTACACAGAGAAACCCTGACTCGAAAAACCAAAAAAATAAAAAATAAATAAACACAGTAAGAATTACATAAACAGCTTTATATTTTCTACTATCCATACTTTAAAAAAAGCAGTCATAGTACTTGTGAAATGACTCAGGAGTTAGATGTACTTGCTGCACAATGATGAAGGCTAGACTGAGTAACCCGGTACCCATATAAGAAGACACCACACCCAGAACATCAGAATTCCACTTTCAAAGTGAAGAACAGAAGATGCAGATTGCTGGCTTCCAGTCCAATAGAAAAAAATTCTCATGAGGCTTTGGTTCACAGAGATATCCTGACTCAAAAGTATAAACAGAATGATTGAAAAAGAAGAACCCATACACCCTCACCTGACCTGGATCTGCATGTATCCACACACAGTCGCACACAAACACACACACACATGGGCATTTACCCCACACACACAAATATTTAAAAATACAAAAGGTTATATTAATTTTATAAGCTTATTTTGCTTAACTCAATGTACTATAGGTTTTGTTATTTCAACCTAGAATAGATAGCAAAATCACTCTTTGTTGGATAAGGATTATTTTGAAAAAAGCTATCCAAGATAGGAAGTGGACTGGGGATGAATAGTTTGTTGCTACAGACTGAGGCTGAAATTGCATCTTGAGACTAGAAGATATGAGGGAGTTTTTCAACTCGTCAGAAAGGAGTGTTCTAAAAACGGAACCAGCCTCGGGATAAGTATCTGGACCAGGAGAATGTGGGAAGTCCTAGAAACAGACAGAAGCCAGTGTGGCTGAAAGAGTGAAAACTTCCCTAAGCCATCATTTCTCTTCCCCCAAATGTGTTTGGAGGCATCTTCTAGTCACTCAGATGGTGATCATCCAGACATTTTACCTGAAACAGATTTATAACATTGTCCTCTTTATCTTTAAAAAGACTATACAAGATTGGTTGGTTGATTGATTAGTGGATAGTTGTTTGTTTGTTTGTTTGGTTGGTTGGTTGGTTGGCTGATTGATTGGCAGGTAGATTGGTTAGTGGACAGTTGGTTGATTGATTGGCAGGTAGGTTGGTTAGTGGACTGTTGGTAGATTGATTGGCAGGTAGGTTGGGTAGTAGACAGTTGGTTGGTTGTTTGGTTAGTTGGTCATTTGGTTGGTTAGTCTATTTATTATTTGGTTTGTAGGAATAAGGATACTGTCAGCTGCTCTGGAAATACTTGCTTGAACAACACTTTGCCTACTAATTGCCAGATGGGAAATTATACAACTCTTATACTTCAGGAGCCTCCATGGACAATTTAGTATCACCTGAAAGGTGGATCAGGGTATGGAGATACTTAACTTCGGCTCTTTAAAGACCTCTTCTTACCAAGCAGCCTTGGCCAGCCTGGAACTCTGTGTAGATCATGCAGCCATACAGTACAGATCCACCTTCCCTCTGCCACCCCAGCACAGGCACTACAGATATACACCACCATACCCTGCACTCCCTAAACTTTGGAAGCAGAGACTGTGGTAGATTTACTTCTTTCAGCTCCCCAAGTCTTAGTATGGGCTACTAGTAAACATTGATTAGAAAAATGTCAGTTAATGGCTTCCAGGAAGTATAACAAGAGCCAAGTGTCCCTTCTGCTCCTGTTCCAAGAACTTCTGGTTTCTCTAGTTCATTCTCCTTTCTGGAGTGCAGTTTATTCTTCTGTAAATCTAGAGGGTTGGTCCAGGTGTCAAAGTCCTTTAACTCTTCAAACATCTGAAAAGCAGTACTGTCCGCAGGCCAAGAGTCACACCTCAAGTAGAGATCTTTGCTGCAGTTTAGGAAACAGCCCAGGGCACACTAGTGATGCTCTCACTTACTTAGGCTCTCCTGTAGTTTGTTTATATTAGTGAGCAGATGCTATCTAGTAGGTATATTGGTGACCTGGAGAGACTCAGTTTTCATAGAACAGGTGAGAGTGTGGCCAGGAGATAAGGATGGAATTACAAGAGAGACTTGTCTTCATCCATAAATAGCTCTGGAAGAGTCCATCAGCAGCAGAGCACCAGAAGGAGAAACTAACAAGAAGTCACTTTCCCTCAAGTACAGGTAAGAATAGATGTCTATATAGCCTATGCTGAGGAGAAAAAAATCAGAATAGTGCTCCTTGGACTTTCTGTACCATGTGGGATTCCTTTAAAGATGATGTGGGGTTGAATGTGGGATATTAAACAATGATGCTTGAGTCTCTAGACATTAAGGTAACTTACCATCCAGTAGAGGTCTGTGGATTCTTGGAAAATGAATCATTGTTTAAATGGAATAATGGGTCTTCATAGATGACTATGTAATATTATATATAATGATATGGAAATGGGACCAGGGAGGCAAGGGTACACATATATTTGCAGTGGTGTTCATTAATTTTTGTGGTTTGCAAATTAGGAGATTTTGTAAGAAAGAGCTTGTATGCAGTGTGGCTGCAGACATTGGAGGTTTTGTGTTAGAATTAGGTAGCTAAGGGCAGAAGGAAGGACATTTTGCTTTACTTGGTCTGTTGGTTGATGGGAAGGGAGTGGCTGGTCCAAGAAGATGATCAGTTTTCAGAACTGGGATTCATTTTCCTATGACTGGGAAGCCGATTAGTTCTTTTACTATCAGGGAAATATTTTAAGAAAGGTTTTTAAAACATCTTTAAAGTGTTTGAATCTGTTGAGTTGGATTTCCCAACTCCCTCAGCTTGGAATTTTGGTGGCTGGAGTCCTTCATCTTGGGAAGGCTGTCTCTCCTGATCACTTGCTTCATGAACAACCAGATGGTGCTAGATGCCGGGCTCTCTCCCACCCCACCTCACCCCTCCAACCCCACATCCCTCCCCTGTCCCTACACTGAACTTAAAACAAGAGTCATAGAATATAGCAAATATGCCTCAGTGTCTTCTCATCAGATCCTCGCAACAGTCGTGAAGTCTTACTCTGTACTTTCTATTGTATTACATGTGAGTGTGTGTGTGTGTGTGTCTGTCTGTCTGTCTGTCTGTGCATGTGAGAGAGAGAGAGAGAGAGACAGAGACAGAGGCAGAGACAGAGACAGAGAGACACAGAGAGTGGGAGAGGAAAACAGAGAGGCTCTTCCCTCCTCTGCTGATAGCCCCTCCCCTCATGCACACTCAGGCCTGAGTACCTAACTCATCCCCTGCAGACCCCCAGCCTACAGGAAGTCCTTGTGCTCTGCCTTCTGAGCCCACAGACTGAGAGTCTTGATTCCTTCCACCACGCTGTTCTCCATTGTCTTTTCCACAGTGAACTCCTGCAAAGACTCTAAGGTGCCCTTGCTTGTCAGCCTAGCAGTCACAGCAGTCCTCAGAGGGCACCAGCTCCTGGGACCCCCACACCCCAGCAGTGACTCTCTGTGTCCTTGGGGAGAGGAGAGTCCTCACAAAGTGGCTCCTGAGCCCTGTCCCTGGTGTGTCCCCTGTTCTTCTCCATGGCTGTTCCTCACTGTCCCAGCTGCCCTGCCCTCTCCCCTGTCACAGGCACTCTCCTGCATCTGAACCTTTGCCCGCTCTCTCTTCTCCCCTCACAGCTTTCTGGTTGGCTAACCCTCTTCAGCCTTGCTCAGATCCCTTCTGTGTGACAGTGTTAGAAAGACATTTCCGCCTGACAGTGCAGGGTAAGCTGCAGCCCTGCCCTCCAGCACGGCCCTGAAGCTCCCTGGCCTTGCTGGATGCTTTCTTTGTAGTTTATTTGTTCATGTGTTCATCCTTGCAGGGAAACAGTGAATTCTATATTTTTGTTTTTTAAACAAACATTATTTTCTATATATTTTCTATGTATGTATTGCATGCAATAGTCAATAAACAAACCAGATTTTCTTATGGTCTCATAGCTACATCTTTGATCCATTGATAGAGGCTAGAATCATAGAATCATATGTATTCTGTTAAAGGCAGTAAACAAACATATAAATTGAGTAGAATTTTAATATTATATTACTATTTTCTATTGTAAGTTGGACATCTTGTAATTTTCAAATATCTACTATATTAAAATTATTATAAGCATATTATCACTTTAAAATTTTATGTTTATTGTTTTAAATTATATGTATCACTATGTGTGTATATGCATGTGTTCTTGCGGTGATGTGTACATGTGAACACAGTTGCCCAAGGAATGTTGGGTTATTGTGTATCTCCAGTGATAGTGGCTATGAGCTTCTAAACCAGGGTGCTGGGAACCTCTCTCAGTTTTCAAGTTTTCTGTAAGAGCAGTTGGCACTCTTGACCAATGGGCTGTGGCAGCAGCCTAATGGTAATGTTCTAGTGGGAGTAGTACTTGTTCATCCTCCCTCACACTCAGTCTATGAGTGCTCAAATGGAACTAAAATGAAAAACTTCAAAACCCTTGTCTTGGATGTCTATAGGACAATGTGCTTAGACACAACGACTCACATTTTACTCAGTCCATGTTGCTAATACTGAACTTGGTTAAGGCTTGGGGATCAACGACTGTGGCTACTGAACAGAAACAGCCCACAGTCAACCATGGGTAAGTGCACCTCGATTAGAAGGCTGCTCCTTGCTTAGGGTTCTACCAGGAGAATAGACTCTTCTCTCTGACTTCAATTTTTCTCTTTTTCTGTCTTACTTGTGTTGAGATTAGAAGTGAGACTGAAGGCTATATGTGGGAAGGAGCAGGAAAGAGGCATCTTTCGGATTCAGACAGTCAGGATGAGACCTTCTCAGATACAGTGTGGTGAGGGCCACAGCCAACCAGAGTGTCTCCTCATTGTCCTGCAGGTCACCATCATGCTGCCCCTTCAAGTCCTCATTTCAGGCCTCCTCCTCCTCCTCCCAGGTAAGTGAGAGGTGGTGGGGGATGCCTGGGAGGATGGGGGTTCAGACAAATACATTCCCTGGGGGCGGAGTACAGGTTATGTAGTGAGCAAAGACCAGGATGAAGCTGTAGCCCCAAAGATGTTTCTTAACCTCCATGAATTTCAAAATATATGGCTCAAATATAAGACCCACAAGACTGTCAGGTAAGGGATGAATATATGTGCATGGATGTAATATTTAAGTAAGGGTGAGTACATGTGTGTGCATGTAATCGTCAATGCTTGAGGGCTGCAGGAGGGCTGCAGAAACGACCTTCATTTGGCCCATGTGCCAGTGAAAAAGCCTCCTATTTTCAACTGTTTAATTAAAAATACTAATTGAAAACATCTATGATATAGGAGTAAATAGCGAATAGCATATTAATTTTTTGAGATAGGGTCCAAGATAACAGGATAGACGGCTGAGAATGACATCACTCCCCTCCCCCCAAGAGCTAAGATAATAGGTTGGAGTCCCTACATCTCATAAAGATTCTAAACCTTACAATCTAATTCCTAGCAAGTGGGACCGTGAAAGGTCATTAATTCTTTTTTTTTTTTTTTTTAAGATGTATGTCAGTATACTAAAGCTGTCTTCAGACACACCAGAAGAGGGCATCAGAACACATTACAGATGGTTGTGAGCCACCATGTGGTTGCTGGGAATTGAACTCAGGACCTTTGGAAGAGCAGTCAGTGCTCTTAACCACTGAACCATCTCTCATACACACATTTCAATAATTGTATTATGATATTTGCAAACATAACACAATGTATTTGGGAGAAAAAATGGAGTGATGAGTGTCCCAGTGAGAAGTGCACTCCCATTATACACTCATTTCATACAAGGAACATGCTTTCTCAGACCATCTCCCAAATGCCCAGGCCAGACACAGGCTGGGCAGGAATGTAAGTGACCACCCAGTGACTCTCACAGTTCACTGTTCTGTGTTGTTCACTTATTCCTTTTTTCCTGTGCTGGGATCCAACCCAGGGGCTGGCGTGGTCCAGATGAGCATGGCATCCTTGAGCTGCATCTTCAGCCCTCGGATTCCCCTCATGTGGAAGCAGCTGGTAACAGGGAAATCTGTCCATCCTCTCATAAAGTTGTTATGCTAGGTTTAAATTTTGCATGATTTAACCCTTGATTTAATATTCTGATTGTGTGGTCTCATGTTGGATCTTGTTCCGTTTCTGGAATGTTATCAACACATAAAAAGGAATCCTTGTTCAGGTTTTGGGCTTGCTTTTTGTTTCTCTTTGTTTAGGATCAGTTTTGAGGACTGAACCTAAAGGCTCTGGCTTCCTGAGGGATTTTATTTAAATCCATTCTGAGCTTGGCCTGGTGGTGTGCACCTTTGATCCCAGCACTAGAAGGTAGAGACAGGCAGATCTCCATGAATTCAGGCAGCAGGTTCTATATACAGAGTTCCAAATACTGAGATCAGCCAATGTTACATAGTTGTTACAATAATCCACAGTTGAGCCAGAAAGGAAAAATGGAGAAAAAATGAAGAAGTAAAATCCACTGTAGGAAAATATTGAGAGCTCACTTTCCAACTCCATTCTTTTATCCACAGCTGCTGTGCATTCTTTCTCAGAAGTGCATGGAGTGGTGGGACACTCTGTCACACTGCCATGTATGTTTCCAGTGTCTACTAGAAAATTCTATTTGTGCTGGGGCCGAGGGACATGTGGTTACAATTCATGTGGAGAAAGACTTATTGCAACTGATGGATACAATATCCAATATCAGGCAAACAATCGCTACCAGCTAAAGGGGAAGCTTCTTCAAGGAAATGTGTCCTTGACAATACTGCAGCTCACTGAGAGTGACAGCGGTCACTACTGCTGTGGATTGCAAAAGAAGGGATGGTATGGCATTATAGAGATAATGAGCACCTTACTGCTTGTTCGGCCAGGTAAGCTCACCTTCTTTCTTTGCTTATTTTTTTAAAAATTGATTATATTTATATGAGTACATTGTAACTATCTTCAGACACACTAGAAGAGGGCATCAGATCTCATTACAGATGGTTGTGAGCCACCATGTGGTTGTTAGGATTTGAACTCAGGACCTTTGGAAGAGCAGTCAGTGCTCTTAATCACTGAGCCATCTCTCCATCCCCTTTCTTTGCTTATTATTTATTTCTTGTAAACCAAGGCCTCTGTTTGCGAACAATTTGTTCTTTTCCCATAACAAAGAAACTAAGGTTCTTATAAATATGCTTGCAATTAAATCCTTGCTTCTCAGGCTGTTCTCTGATGCCATGTTCTCCTGGGTCTCCTGCCACTATCTGTCTAGGGCTCAGAATACAAGTGAGTCCCCTCACACCCAGACTAAATTACCCTGTTGTACATACCATTTTATGGCATGTGGTTGCCTGTTCCACTTTGTTCCTTGAGGTGTTCAGGCACAGCTGTAGACTAGTTGGGAAAAAATAAAGTAGAGTCCAGAGAGGGTGGTCAGCAGGATCTTAGTTGGTCCCTTGATATCCACATACTTTATATAACACAAATACACAAATACAGAAATAAATGCACTTATTAAATTTAGGTGGTGGTGGGGAATCTCAAAATTTACTCCTGTTACTTTCCTACACATGGAAGAAACAGTACATTTTTTTCTTTATATCAAAGTAAAAACACCTTGGATTAAGGGATTGTATTGAATCCCTCATAAAGAAGAGTTTCAAAACAATTGTTACTTGTTTTAGTCCTTAGGTTGGGCAGTGAGGACAGGCAGGTGACTTACAGGGACCACAGGTCTGCTGACACAAAGGAGCCTGAGTGCTTCACTGGCTGTTCCCTTCCAGCACCATTTTGCCTCTGCTCTATCTTGGAACTCTGCACACTGAGACCATCAGTAGCTGTCTGCATGCTACTGGCAAGTCTGATGCTGTTGGTTTGTAAGTTGCAGGCTGACCATGCCTAATCCAAACCCACCCCCCCCCCCCCCCCCCCGTCTGCAGTGCTCCCAAATCTGAAACCTTTTGAGCTTGGACTTAATAATATATCTGCAAAATTCGACACCATGAAACTATCCTGTGCAAAATTATCCACAGTCATAACCTTACCTTAAGCTATATATGTAAAGAAGGCATGTGGATGCTACCTCAATCCATGTTTATACTTGTGCCTCACCCATAAGATAGTATCTTTATACAAATATTCCAAATTGTTAAGAAAGATTTTAATCCTGTAACTCCTTGCCCCAAGCATTTTTTTGGATAATAGATATTCATCCTGTCTCTCTTAGAAACCATAGCACAGTGTCTGTGTTCTACCAAATGTGCAAATCCATTTCTGAGGGGCCTTGTGTGGAATCTGCAAGATAAGATGCAGGGCTCTATTGTACGTCCTCTCAGAACTGACTGAAATGAGCATGCTGGACTTGAAACTGGGTGAAGTCAGTCACCACTGAGGGGAGTCCCAGCCCCTATACCTCCTCAGTCTCATAGATGCTTAGAGAGAGCTGAGAAGCTGACACACCTGTCATTCATAAAGTGTTTCCATGGAAACATGAGCTCTGTTCTCATCCATGTTGTCAGTGCAGCTGCCTCCTATTAGTGAGCCTCTCTCCACTGCCACACCCTGCCACATCCTAGCTCAGAAGAGTTCAGGAGAGGAGCCACTACCTGGAGAAACCTTTTGCAGGTGCAACAGTAGGTCTTTTTGCTCTTTGCTTGACTGATTACTGCTTTCCTCTTAATTTCTTATTCCAGAAATTTCCACGAGTCCACCAACAAGGCCCACAGCTACAGGAAGACCCACGACTATTTCAACAAGATCCACACATGTACCAACATCAACCAGAGTCTCTGCCTCTACTTCTCCAACATCTGCACACACAGAGACTCACAAACCAGGTAAAACCCAGTGTGTATCAGGGCCCAGAGTCCTTCTTATAAGAGGAGGTAGGACGCACAGATACTGAGTCAAATCATAAGCAAACAATCAACAAAAAGGTTTGAATGGGTTCCTAAACAACAGCTTCACAAGGTCTCTGATTTTCCAGGCTCAAGCTGTGTTTACCCTTGGTTGTGTAACAGCTTGAAGATGGAGGACACCAGTCTCTCTTTCTTATATTTCCAGGAGATTCACTAGAAGCCAGGTATAGGTGGCTCATTGTCCCAGGACAGCTGATGAGGATGGTGGGGAACTTGTCCAGCTGCAAATGACTCTCTGATGAAGAAACAGGGAATGATTGAGAACTAGGGTCACTGTGGATCTTTTATGTCCATTCTGAAATTATCTCACACAGCTGAGGCCATAGTTCAGTGAAGCTAGCTGTTAGTGTTTCCTGAACACTAGGCAGGATACTACATGCTTTACGACACAATGTTCATTCTCAGTCAACTGTCTGATACAGCTGTGGTCTGTCCCTATTGTATAGTGACAGGAACTGACACAGAGTCAGAAAGTTGATGGTTGGGTTATGAAGCTAGAACGTGGCTGAGACTCTGTCCCTGTTCACTTGAGCCAGAAGCTGGTTCTTCTGACTCCAGGGTCAGGCGTCCTGTTGTGGACACAGATATTTGGAGGGTTTGTTTTGTTTTTACATGCTCACAGGAAAAGGCTTCAGAACACCCTCCTTTAAAAAGAGGCAGTGGAAGCCTTGTAAGGTTTTTGCTTTAAGCATCTTTTATTTTGAATTTTTTTGGGTTTTACGAGACAGGGTTTCTCTGTGTAGCCCTGGTTGTCCTGGAACTCACTCTGTAGACCAGGCTGGTCTCAAACTCAGAGATCTGCCTGCCTCTGCCTCCCGAGTGCTGGGATTAAAGGCGTGTGCCACCACGCCCGGCTTTAATTTATTTTTTATTAGATATTTTCTTTATATACATTTCAAATGCTATCCCAAAAGTTCCCTATACCCTCCCTCCGTCCTGCTCCCCTATCCACCCACTCCCGCTCCTTGGCCCTGGTGTTCCCCTCTACTGGGGCATATAAAGTTTGCAATACTATGAAGAGCCTTTTAATCAGATGCAGTAAACTAAAAAAAAAGGAAAAATACAAAATGCATCTTTTAATTCTTTAATGTATCATGAAAAGTGCAAAATATATCCTTGGTAGGGGTGAAAAAACTCAGATAAAATTTGAAGACTTTGGTAAATGATTTTGTTGTGTCCGGATCGCAAAGACCCCAGAGTGACCACCAGGAACCACAACTCCGATGCAAGCACATGAGAGTCTCTATTCAAGCTGGAGCTTGGGGTCACAAACCCTCCTGATGGAACAGGATAGGAGAGTAACCCCAAGTTCCAGGTAAAGGGGTTTATGAAGGAAAAATACCCACAAAGGGGGGGGGGGTTCCAAGCCTTGACATAACAGAATGTTGGTCTTTAAGCTAATTGGTTTACAGCACCTGATTAAGCCACAAGGAGGGAGCCTATATCAAAAAAGGAGCATCGTGACCTAGGAATGACTTGTTTTCTAAGCCCACTCTGTTGTTATCAGCTAGCTGCAGCTGCTATGTCTATTTTGCTGCTGCCAGGGACATTTTGTGATTTTTCTCAGACCTCAAGGGTGGGAGCCATGCCTCTCTAAGCTAACTTAGAATGCAGTCTTAAGAACAAAATGGAGTTTATTCTGCTACGTCAGTCCCTTCCGTTTATCCTGCTCGTGCATTTGAGTGAAGCTCGGAGGTACATATTTCAAATTGCCTATAGGTAAGAGTTCAGATTCAATATTAATGGGGAGTAAGGTGACTTAAGGATGGGAAAAGCCTGTCATCCTGAAGGCAAGGTTAGGTCACACCTTCTATATCCGGGAGTGAGATGATCTGTGTTCAAGAGGTTCTCAAAGTTTCCTAAAGCCCATCCATTCCCTGAGGTAGAGCTCCATTCTATAAATAGAAGAAGCCTCGCTGGTTTTTTCAGTAAAGGAAAATAATGGGAGTCTGTATGTGCACATTTGTAACTCAATATTCTTAGAAGTTAGTTGTCTGTGGTTCCCCCATCCCCATACACACTGTTTTATCAGTATACTGTTGCTGGGTGTGAGGAAGACAGAGGGCATATGGAGGGCAGATCTTTCTCTGCAATGCCCTGTCACCTAACCTTCAGAGCAGAGCAAGTGTATCTCTAGTTTACTTGAGACTTCTGGCACTTTGACCTTGTGCCTCCTTTAGGCTCCTGGGTTAAGTCCTTCCTGTGTCCAAATCAACCCTCCATTGGTAAATGTTTTCCAAAAGCAAGAAATATAAGGACTGAAAGGGATTTCAATAATCGCATGGCCCACCAACTACCTTGGATAGCTGTGCCTGCCCAGAGTCTTATACACCATCTCATTGATTATTTCATGGTAATTTATGTCACGGCTAGGTTGGGAAAACTCTTAGGAAACACAATTAATCCACCAATACTAGCCACATTTCTTTTGACAAGTTGTTGAACATTTCTCATTAGCGATACGATATTGTTAAAGTGAACTCCACAGTATTCACTCTCCTCACTGCTCCTTCATCACATAACAACAATAACATCACCTGTGTTTTCCATCACAGTGTTGCATTCCTAAGTGCTTCTGTCAGGACCTTGAGGACGAAGGAAGGTCACTTGGCTAATGGATTGTGATCAGCATTGAATTCAAATTTTGTCTGATTAAACCTCACCCTACTGAGTCACTTACTCTGATTCCTGGAAGAGCTTACTTAAGGGCCTAATTGCCAAACAGAGCCTAGACTGTAGATGTTGCCTAAACCTAGTCATTGCCTTTGGGTGCTTGGAAGGGCTCTGCCAATGAGTAAAATATAAATACTGGGAAGGTGGAGGGCTAGGAGTCATCCAAAGGGCAGTGCCAGCTTTGGCAGTTGTTAGGGACTCCCATAGACCTGCAGTATTTCCACTCATTGTATGGGTGCTGGGGTGGGGAAGGGGAAGATTGCCAACAGAGTTGTCTATCATTTGCAAAAACTAGAAATATGTAATCATCTGATGTGTGCTTCTTCATCTGTAAATGCAGTTAAGGGGACTCTTGTTAGAATGTTATAACCCTTATATGTGCCAGATACTCAATGGAAAGAGGGTGCTGTATTTCATTCATAGACACATAGAAACAATGAAAACAATGTATTCTTTGTTACAAAATAGACAATTCAAAATACTACGAAGATCTAAATGTTCAAACTCTGCTGCTCAGTGACTCTACTGCCATATTAAGCCTTAATCCTCCCAAGGTATAAGACATATTTGCCTTGTGGATATTATTTACAGATGTAGGAAAAAATTCTAAATTCTTGTATTTGCAATTAATTTTTCCTCCTGTTGACCAGACTGGAATAACACTGTGACATCCTCAGACAACTCTTGGAATAATAACACTGTAAGTATTTCTCCCTAATTTATTGGCCGTATTCCTCCGTATATCTTTCGGGAAGCACATGGTCTTTAACAATTGTGTCTAATATTAGTCTACAGTCATTTGTATCAAAATAGAAGACGAATAAAAGCAAAAAAGCCAGATTTAGTGGTCTATTCCTTAATTTTTAGACTCAAAAAGTTAATGCAAGGTATCAATTTTTTTTTTTTTTTTTTTTTTTTTTTTTTTTTTTTTTTTTTTTTTTTTTGGTTTTTGAGACAGGGTTTCTCTGTGTAGCCCTGGCTGTCCTGGAACTCACTTTGTAGACCAGGCTGGCCTCAAACTCAGAAATCCACCTGCCTCTGCCTCCCAAGTGCTGGGATTAAAGGCGTGCACCACCACTGCCCGGCGTATGTTTTCAATACCATTTGGTATTAGAATTTTATAAAGTTTTAAAATCTTGAATTGCATTCACAAGTAGAGTCTGTGATGAAAGACCAGGACCAGCAGATGAGCACATGGAGACCAAGTAGATTTAGAGATGAGTCATTTTTTTTCCTTTTCATTATCATAAGATGATGCATTTATGGAATACAGTACTACTGACTATTAAAGCAGATATAATCAAATAAATGATATATCCACCCATGTTAAGCATGCAGTCAGATCTTTGGCTGAGTTGTACACACATGCCATCATCTTGAAAAGCATAGAACACCTTTCTATCATCCTTGAAGAGACTTTGAATTCACACGTCTCCATGTTCCACTGCCCATTACTGCCTCAGATCCTTGGATCTTGCTGCAAATTCTAGACTAGCCCCAGGCCAGTGAAGATGAAGGTCTAGATTTAAGCTCTAGCTTGTGTTTTCTGATCCTTGGTGCCCCCTTTGGTTTGCTATTTATTTATTAATTTGTCTTTTTTGTTTGTTTGTTTTTCGAGACAGGGTTTCTCTGTAAAGCCCTGGCTGTCCTGGAACTCCCTTTGTAGAGCAGCCTGGTCTTGAACTCAGAAATCTGCCTGCCTCTACCTCCAAGTGCTGGGATTAAGGGTGTGCACCACCACGCCCAGTGATTTGTCTATTTATTACTACTGTTATTTTATTTATTGTTTCCTTAGGAAGCAATCCCTCCACGGAAGCCACAGAAAAACCTGGCTAAGGGCTTGTATGTTGGCATCTGCATTGCAGCCCTGCTGCTGCTGCTGCTTGTGGGCACTGTGGTTATCACCAGTAAGTAATTTTTTGACTGTTCCCAAGGAAAGCCAGGGTTCTTAGTCCTTATGACTGCCTTTAAGCAAGTGTACATGCCATAGGGATTTTGAGTTCACCTGACTTTCATATGACCAGGTCCAAGATGGTAAGGCATCCACTCCCCGAGGGATGTGCTAGCTTACAAAGTACTCCAGGTACTAGTTTGTGGTGAGTGCTTAGTGATCTTGACCAATGCTACTATGTCTCAATACCCCTGGTCTGGAAAACTCTGGGAGTTGGAAGCAGACCTGATTTTGAGAGCGAGTTCCACGGCAGGCAATTTTATGCAGGGAATTCTTTTCTCAAAAGACAAACAAATAAAAAGCAATCAAGAATATGCCTGTCAAATTTGGGGGTGTTTCCCTCTAACTATTTACAGCATGTTTATCTGACATCTTTATTTATGCTAGCTCTAGTGTCCAGTGCCTATTATCTCAGCATTCCAATTCTATAGGTGGACACCATATCAGATGGTGCCTAACAGGGGGAGTTACTTGGAAATTGAGTACAATGCCATAAATGTGTTGCCTTCCTCATTCTAAAGTTGTTTATTCTCCCCTCAAAAATGTGTTCTCCTGAAGCCCATTGGAAATATCTACAGTTCGTTGTGAACAGTACTTTACAATGTCATTCTTGCAACTTAGGCTCGGTGGGTGAATATACCAAACAATGTACAGCACTGGAAGGAAGGAATTACCCAAAGTTACCAGGGGGTGGATCAATTAAAAACAGAAGCAGTATCTTTGATTAGAAGAAAATATCATGAATGTTTCTGATTTCAGGTCAACTTTCCTTTCAACCTCTCTCACCATCCTTCTCCCACCCCTTTAGGGTACGTGGTTATGAAAAGGAAGTCGGGATCTCTGAGGTAAGCTCACATGGATTGTGTTCATTCTTTTGGAACTCACTGTCTTAAGAACTCCTCCCTATGCTCTCTTTAGCCACTAAGTCATTCTTTACTGATTGATTTGTTGATTGGTTGGTTGATTTGAGACAGGGTCTTAGTACATGGCTCAGAGAGACCTGACACTTTCCATGTAGCCTAGGCCAGACTGGAACTCACAAACCTCCTGCCGCAGACTAGTTCTGGGATTGCAGGTGTGGTCCATAACGCTGGGCTCCCATTTTGTACCTTGGTTCCAAAAGTAAAGTTTAATGAGTTCCCCCCAACCCCAACCCATAACTTTTTTGTTTGTTTGTTTTGTTTTCTCTATGAAGCTGTGGTTATCCAGGAATCAATTTGTAGACCAGGTTGGCCTCAAACTCAGATCCGTCTGCCCCCGCCCCTGCATCCTGGGTGCTGAGATTAAAGCACTGGGCCACCACCTCCTGGCAAGTCACTTTCTTGCTATCCTTGCTTCTCAAAGATATTTTCGGCATTTTGTATTTCCTAACATTTATGGCATTATGGCTGTTGGGATGGACCAGCCACAAACACCAGCAGTCCTCTCTCCAGATTAATTCCATCTAGTTCAGTGCCTGATGATTTTGTTTTGCAATGTATATGAATACATATCACACAGGTGGTCTTTGAAATTATGTCACAGACACAAACCCCTGTGAAAAGGCATTGTGTTGTTTTAAATGTTTTTCTATTCTATACTTAATGTTAGAGGATATAGATTCTGTGCAAGTTTAAACAACCTTTCTTTTAAAAAGAACTTCTTATTATTGGATGCATTGTGCCTTGTCTGGGGGACAATGTGTCATGGCACCTGTGGAGGTCAGAGGACAACACTGTGGAGCTGTTTCATTCCTTTCACCATTCCATGGTTCCAGGATTAAAATTCAGGTCACCAAGCCCTCCTAACCCTTACTAAAACAACACAGTCCAAAGCAAATACAGGAACCATCCAGTTTTTAATCCGGTTCCAAATGTGCATCCTAATCGGGTACCTGCTTGTTCTGTTTTGTTTTTTGTTTTGTTTTTTGTTTTCGAGACAGGGTTTCTCTGTGTAGCTCTGGCTGTCCTGGAACTCACTCTGTAGACCAGGCTGGCCTCAAACTCAGAAATCTGCCTGCCTCTGCCTCCCAAGTGCTGGGATTAAAGGCGTGCTAGTTATACTAACTGTCTGTCTTCCTACATCTCCCATTTGTGTGTTCTATTATAAAAGTAATTTGAAAAATTCCAATATGAGCTGCTTTGAAGAAAATAATTCTTAGTCTTATGATTAAACAAACTTTTCTCTGACTTAATACCAAGGTCCTGTGTGGGACTATTTTCAGTTACAGTTTTTGTGCATGGGGCTCCTATATTCCAGAGTATGTACCATAAATGCCATAAATGTTCTGATCAGACACTAAAGAGGTCTTCCTGTTTTTCAACCTCTCTCTCTCTCTCTCTCTCTCTCTCTCTCTCTCTCTCTCTCTCTCTCTCTCTCTCTCCTTCTCTCCCCAGCTTCCCTGTGTCTAAGATCAGACCTTTGCAGAACACAGTGGTCATGCAGTCCAAAGGTGAAGACAAGATCTACATTGTTGAAGACACTGCTGACCCTGAAGAACAGTCCCAGTGGCCCTTGGAGGCCCCTCCTGCCTGAGATTACAGAGATTGTCACTGATATCACAAACACGCATTACAGCTCCAGGCTATTTTCTATGTTGGTTCTTCCAGCTGTAGTGGAGAGAGTAACCCTTGACTGAGTCACTCAAAGCTTAAGGTTAACGTCATCTTATTCTTGTATCAGCACTGCCTCAGTGTCTCCACTCACTGTAGCGATTCTCTCAAATGTGAATGTTTTAAAAGGTTGGTTTTTTTTTTTTTTTGATTTGACACAATTACCAGTAATACAGAAATAGTCTTGGTTATTTAAACCATCAAGAGAGGAAATATTTAAAAGTTAAAAATAGTGTGTGGGGGTGGACAGGAAGTCCTGATTTCAGAAGAATTTTGTAATCATGTTTTATCTATTTTTATTGTACTTTGAAATGTCACTTTCTCCATCTTCCCCAAAGGTCTTCAATCATGGGAGCATGGAGGTTTTAAGGGAATCTAATGTCTCTTTTAGAGGTAGCAAATTTCTCATACCTCTGGAAATAAGATCGTTTATTATGCAGTTGATCTTAGCATAAGGGTGGGTGTTTCATATTGAGAGGTTACCATGGTGAATATGGACCAGGCACATACCAGGGGAAGAAATAATGGATCAAGGGATTCAGTTCATTGATGCTATTTCTACTCCACTTCTGTCTTGATGCTCACTGCTCCTAAACTCACCCACTAGGAGGTGCTAGGAGGAGACAGTGAAGAACTGAAAGGGGAAAGAAAGGAGAGAGCACAGGACACTGGCTCTCTGCTGAAAGAAGTCCTATTGCAGGTGTGACAGTGTTTGAGGGCTATCACGGTTTCCTTCAGACTTCTAAATTTCTAAATTGTCTTCAGGCCGTGTTTATATTTAAAATTAGTTCAGAAAGACAATGTATTTTTTTTTGTAATGAATCAGTTTGTCACAATAAAATAAAATATTTAGTTTTCCAAGAGTTAACTAAAGCTGTTGTACTGATATCTCCATTGCACTTTGGTTGTTTAGAAGAGCAGATTGGCTAAAGGGTTTTCATTTGTATTTCAGTCTGAGTGATCCCTGACACCAGAGCAGAGACATTAAGGCCCTGGTATCCAAGGAGACCAGGGTGCTGGTTCTCAGTCTACATTCCCAGTGCTGTCCTAAAGAATTCAAGGAAATGAATACGTGTCTGTTTGTTTGGCTGGTTGGTTGGTTAGTTGTTTGGTTGTTGGGTTGCTGTTTGTTTTTCTATTTTGGGAGGTGTTGGGTTTTTTGTATAGGTTTGGGTTTTTTGCAAAGTCAGATAGTGGATTGTTGCATTCTTGATTAGCATAATAGAGCTTCCCTCATCTGCTCTAAAAATTACTGTGTTTAAACCACAGTGTTTTCTATTTCTTAAATTTGCAATAAGTATACATCAAAGGAGGGTTTTAGCAATGACAGCCCTGATTTGTAGCTTTCCTAGAAAGACTGGATCATGATGGCACAGGAGATATGGTCTACAGCTTGGTTTTAAAAGTAGTATTGAGAGGTCAAACCTATTCCATCTTAGCCTCCATCTTAAAAGAAAAAAAAAAATCTTAAGAAAATGACCTAAACTAAACCCAAGCTACACCCAAGTACCAGGAATGACCCCACGGCCTGTCCTTCGCCCATAACCCAGAGTTACTCCCTAGCTACTTCCTAGCAACAGTCAATCAAAGATTAGTCTGACTGTTTCAGATGTACTTTCCGACCATTTGTGATTGCCATGGTCTTGCTTCAGAGCACCCACCTGAGAGCTGACAGTACTCATTCTGTTAGATGCTCGTCAGACTGGACACCCCTCACTTGCTCCTATTCTACTGTAAAACTCTTTCCAAATGAGGGTTCAGAGTTGCTTCACCAAACCATCCTATGCTTAGCAGTGAGTAAGGCCAAACTCCAGTGTAAAATAAAGAGACCCTAAGGGGATCATATTGTTATTTGGCTCCTTGGTGGTCTTTTGAGGTTCATAAATGCTTCCAAGCACAATATTAGAAGTTAAACTTTTTCACACGTGTCTTATTCATTCTTCTTAATTTATCTTTGCGAATAGCTGGAGGAGAGTGTTGGAGTTTGGGAAAATATCAAGGCCTCATCAAGTCCTATAGTTTGTCACTTTGGCCCCTCAGCTGAGTCATCTGGAGAGCTGAAAACTGTCCATGGACCCACTAATTGCAGTCTCAAGTTGTCAGATACTGGTGTCCTAAGTGTTCAACTTCTCTGGGTGATTTATGTGGTGGCTCAGACTAAAACCCACTGACCTAGGGAGACTCAGAGGACAGAATGCCTTCTTGATGTCTGAATAAGTCCTCTGGAAGAACATAAAATGCACAAAATGGAATAGCACAATACCAACAATGGGTGAGGGCAGGTGTACAACCAAGTCGTGGTCAGGGCGTGAGGTGAGTGAGAGCAGGTCTGGCCCAGGTCTGGCTTCCAGGAGGTAGTGTTGGGAACAGGAAGTCTGAGTGCTCCCATGCATCTGTGAGGCTCCCCAGGAAACTGGTGCACAGCTGTTAGCTGACTCTGTCCCTGGGCCTTCAAAGGACTCAAAGATTCATCACAAAGACCACTAAAAAAGTAGAGGCAAAAAAGAAATTCCCACTTGCCGCAAACTATCCCCCTTTTGGGTCTCCTATCTGCGTGGAAAGGGTCTCTGGTGGCAAGTGAGTGAAGGAGTTGGCGAATGACAAACAGATACGTAACGAGAGAATGTGTTGAATCTGAGTGTAATGTCACAAAGTGAACAAAGTCTTATATAATACAGAAAACAAAGGGGTAGGATGTCACAGCAAGCAAAGTACATCGAAGTTATCTGACACAAAACAGAGGAATAACCTCAAAAGGACTTACAGGAACCAGGTAATATTTACAGTAAAGATAAAACAGCTCTGCCTAGGGTCAGCTGATGACACCCTAGTCACAATTTGTGCTACTCCTTTGAGCCTTGTGAAAGCTAGTACCAGGGGGCTCTGCTCTAGCTGACCTTCTCATGAATAATACAATATCACAACCCCCCTATTTCCTAGGCCTTAGTAAATTCTTGCATACGGAGGTAACTTGGCTGTTCTTTTAAGTTTCTGTAGGGAATCTCCATTTGTCAGAAGAATTCACCAACTTGCTTCTAATATGCAATGTAGTCTGCTATACCTGGCTGTAATGAAGAATCTAAGTATACTTTACTAAACTTGCTCTGAGATTTCTAAGTCCTCTCCAGTAAAATACTGTAAGAAAGCATGCAAGACCCTCCGTGGTATTGCAGGGACAAATCTGGGCCATTCCTAGCTATGAGAATGCCAAGGTTCCAGGAGGCTGAGTTTCCTTGAAACTCTTTGCCTCAGGACTGCTTCCAGGTTTTTAGGCCTGCCAAGCGAGTCACTACTGGAGTGGATGTAGCACCTAGTGTGCTGTGGGGAGATGCTCTAAGGTGACCCCTGTCCTGCACTTCAGGATGCTGGCCATCTTCACCAGTTTTTGCACCTGCAGTAACCTAAAAATATTTTGATGATAACCCAATCATAACTTTTAGGAAATTTTGTTTTTAAGAATAGTATTACGCTCACAGCAAAACTAAGTGGAAAGTACAGAGAATTTTTTATAAACCACCTGTAGTCTCCCCTCCCCCAGCCTGAAACCTGCTTGCTCAGGGGTGGAGCTTCCCGCTCAATTTTTCTGCCACACCCACTGCTGGAACCTTCGGCTTTGCTGTTCCGAAGCCATCACGTGATCACCCTGCTACTGGACTCCAAGATTATTTGGTGGGAATTGGGCCCCTCCCGCTTCCTTCAAAAACGGAGTGCCGAAATAGTAAAAATTGAACCTTGAGCAGAGACCTTTGTCTTGGTTCCTTCCTTATCTCGCGCAGCCCAGCCCCTCTTCTCTTCCAGGTTTCCAAAATGCCTTTCCAGGCTAGAACCCAAGTTGTGATCTACTGGCCGGACACAACACCACCTTCCTCAACATACACAGCCATATACACATGCTGAGTGAGAAAGAGAATGAGATATAGCAAGAGAGAAGGGGTTGGTAGAGGAAGAGATGGGTGAAGGAGGAGAGGAAGAGAGAGGAGAGGAAGCAGGAGGAGAAGGGAGAGAGACCTTGTCAGCATCAGCATTTCCCATCATTGTGGCACAGATATGAAGACTGATGAACCAGTTTTGGCACAATTGTCACCTGAAGTCCAGAGTCTCTTTCTCTTGCTTCTGTGAATTCTGAGTTTTGACAAACGTATGATAACAGAGATCAACCACTATTGCTTCATAGCGAATAGTGTGTGACAGGACATGGAAAAACCCCAGAAGTGCCAAATTCCCAGTCTTTACAATGAACAATAGTTCCCTCCAGAATCTGCTTCACTCATTGTCTCAGGCTCAGGGGTACCAAACTCCAGTCTCCTTGATAATTGATGATATCTGTCCTCACTCTGAAGAAGCTATCCAGTCATCCCCCGTCTCCTAAATCTCAACTGTAGTTTTTTGTTTGTTTGTTTGTTTGTTTGTGGTTCTAGTTTGTTTTTTAAGAGTTTCACTTGTGTGTCTGTGTGTGTGTCTGTGTGCCTGCCATAGAGACCATAAAATAGTGTCCAATCCCCTGGAACCAGAAATGCAGCACCTCACATGGGTGTTGGGAATAGAACCGGTGTCTTCTGTAAGAACAGCAATGGCCCTAACAGCTGTGCAATCTCAATAGCACTGGGGTTTTACTTTTTTGAGATAGGTCCTTCCTGTACAGTAGGTGAGCCTCTAATTTGAGATCCTTCTGCCTCAGTACCTTGAGAGACAATGTGTGCATGACCATGGCCAGCACAGCTCCAGACTATAATGAATACCATTTAATTTATTGCTGAAGGATACTAAAGCTTGTTGATTCATGTGCTGTAGCAGACAGTTTTATAAGTTTCCAAGTTCTGGAAACTGAGCTAACTACTGTGAGTATTCATGTGCAGATATTTTGTTGCATATGTCAGATGAGTTTTCAGCTGATTTAGGTATCCAGAGTGCAGAGACTTCCAGGAAGTCTAGAGGAAGATTAGAGACTGCCTCTCTGTGAGCCTGGAAAGAAGTTGATTAGAATAAGAAAATACAGGCCATTTCCCAGGGAAGGAATCACAGAGCTTCAGAAGTGCAGCAGGGAATGAAAGGGTCCCTGAAAGGGGGAAGAGAGGGGCACTTGATGCAGAGAAGTGAGCAAAAGCCTGGGTCTCATCCCTGCAGTTTCCCAGGAAGCAGAGGGAGAAGAAAGAGCTTCCAAAGGTGAGCAGGAGCAGAGATGGGCAGTCCTACCACAGGACAGGTCCACAGCCCTCACAAGCCCTGAACCCAGCTGTGGGTTTGATTGAGCTGATTCCTCTGGGTGATGAGTCAGCAGGAGAGAAGAATCCCATTTTCCTACTTGTAACTCAAAGGCCTCACACAGAAGCCATTTTGAAACAAGGCCTCAGTTGAGCCTTCCAGTCTTCACTGAGGAAAAGCCCAGAGATACAGCTTTGGGAAGGATGCAGACCAGGCACTAGGTGGAACAGACAGCAGGAGGCTGGGTTCAGACTGAGCACACAGAGGGAGAGAGTCTAGCCTTGCCCTCAGAGTCAGGACAGACCTCAACAACTATCAGTTAAGACTGGAGGTTGTACCTCTGTGCCTGAGCCAGTAGGTGGAGCCAGTTCTGGCGATATCATTGCTCATTGTTGTAAAGCCTGGGAATTTGGAATTCTGGGGTTATACGTAATAACCATACTGAGTGTCTCTCTAACATAGACACTTTTAATACGGAAAATTCACTCTGAGGAGATAGGATTTTGGGGAAGTAGGGAAGAACATTGCTGAATGAAATGGCATTCCTAGCAAAGAGAAGCAGAATTAGAGATTCAGTGGTGGTGACAGGTCTGTAAGTATAGCCTGGGAACAGAGGAGCATGTCCCTGCAGAGTAGAGTGGGCTTCTGGGGTGTCAGGAGGCTCAGGCCACCACTGTGCCATCTTTCCCCTAGCAATATCTGTGGCCACTGCTCTACCACTGACCCTGACAGCAGCGTGCAGCCCCTTCTGCCACAGCCACTACCACCACCACCACCACCACCACCACCACCACCACCACCACCACTTCTCATGTTGCTCACCCTGCTGGGGCGAGGAAACCTGTCCAGGAGCTGCCTATGTGCCGCAAACACATGTTTTAGCCTGGAATATCAGCACAACAGTGGCCATTAAGAACAAGATGGTATATAGCAGCCTACCCCCTGGAAACACTGCCTAACCACAGGATCACCCTGACTCTGAGCAACAGGACATCTGAGATGAAGAATGGTTGATTTCTGGGTTAAGTCTCCTAGAAAGACCTCCAAGATCCATGCCACTCCACATTGATGTTCATTACCTCTGGAAACCATGAAGTCCACAATCTTTGCTGCCTGTGCTGCTATGTGCAGGGAAACATCTTGCAGTGGGATAGATGACCTGCAGACTGATAACTGAGAATGAGAGACAGGGGCCATTTCTATAACAACCTCCCCCAACCCCAACAATATACAGGCTAGATATAAAGCTACTAAAAAGAGGTCTTAAGAGTTTGTGTAGCCTCCTGAGTGATTACTTGTAAGATAAGGGTTATTTTGAAATAAGCTATCCAAGACAGGAAGTAGACTAGGGATGTTGATATAGACCGAGGCTAAAATTGCACCTTGAGACTGGAAGATCTGAGGGAGCTTTTCAATTCATGAGAGAGAAGTGTTCTAAGAAAGGAACCAGCCATGGGATAAGTATCTGGACCAGGAGAATATGGGAAATCTTAGAAGCAGACAGGAAGCCCGTGTGGCTGAAATAGTGAAAACAAGTACAGTGTGTGTGTGTGTGTGTGTGTGTGTGTGTGTGTGTGTACAAATTTATAATCCCAGCTGTGTCTGTAGCTGTTTTAGAGCACTTGCCTGGTATACATGAAGCCTTAGATCCTTATGCAGAAACCCAGGAAACAGAACACACCTGTGATCCCAATAGGAGTGCAGGAAGAGAGATCAGAAGTTCATGATCGTCTTTGATACAAAGGAATGATAGACCAACCTGCATTACATCATGAGACACCCTCTCCTAACAAAACAAAAATCACAGCACATAGCACCAAAATGAAAAGTAAAATGATTATCCTAAGTCCATTCAGTAAAGCCTACTATTATTAAATCTCCCCAAGCCATCATGTCTCTCCTGGCAAATGGGTGTGAGGGCAGCTTCCAGTCACTCAGAAGGTGATCATCCAGGCGTTTTACCTGAAACAGGTTTATGACATTGTCCTCAGCATCTTTAAGAAGACTATATGTGGTTGGTTGGTTGGTTGGTTGGTTGGTTGATTTACTTATTTGGTTTGTAGGAGTAAAGACACTGTCAAATTTCACAACTGTTCTGGAAATGCTTTCTTGAACAACATTTTACCCTCTAGTTGAAAGATGGGAAAGTAGTCATATCCAGTTTCCTATTTTATACAACTCCCACACTTCGGGAGCCTCCTTGGACAATTTATTAACAACTGAATGCTGAACCCAGGTATGGAGAAGCTTGGCTTCAGCCCTTGAAAGATCTCCTCTCACCAAGCAGCTTTGGCCAGCCTAGAACTCTCTGCATAGCCATGCCGCCATACAATGCAGATCCACCTTCTCTTGCCTCCCCATTACTGGCACTAAAGGAGTGCACCACCATAGCTTGCACTCCCTAAACTTTGGAAACAGAGTCTATGAGCTAGATTTATTTTTTTCAACTCCCCCATTCTTATGGGCTCCTAGTAAACATTGGTTAGAACGATGTTAGTTAATGCCTTCCAGGAAGTATAACAAGAGACAGATGTCCCTTCTGCCCTTATTCCAGGAATTCCTGGTCTCTCCAGTTCATTCTGCTTTCTGGAATGCAGTTTATTTTCCTATAAATCTAGAGGGCTGGTCCAGGTGTTGAAGTCCCCCAGGCTTACAGTCACATCTAAAGTAAGGATCTTTGGTGCAGATGGAAAACAGCCCAGGGCACACTAGTGATGCTCTCACAGGCGCTCCTGTAATGTTTATTCCAGTGAGCAGATGCTATCTAGTGGGTGGGTTGGAGAACTGGAGACTCAGTTTTTACAAAGAACAGGTGAGAGTGTGGCCAGGAGATAAGGATGAAATTACAAGAGAGACTTGTCTTCATCCATAAATAGCTCTGAAGAGTTCATGGGCAGCAGATGACCAGAAGGAGAGACTAGCAAGAAGTCACTTTCCCCTAAGTACAGGTAAGTGGGGATGTCTACTGCCTTATGCTGAAGAGAAAGAGTCAGGATAGTGTTCCTTGGAGTGTCTGTACCATGTGGAATTACGTGAGAAGTGATGTGGGGTTGAACGTGGGACATTAAACAGTGGTGCTTGAGCCCTGAAACATTAGAGTAACTTAACCATCCAGTAGGGTTCTGTGGATTCTTGCAAAGTGAATCTATGTTTGAATAGAATAATGGGTTTTCATAGACGACTATGTGATGATATTTTGCCAGTGCAAGTACATGGACAGCTTTTAGAACTGGGATTTTTTTTTTTTTCTATGACTAGGAAGTCGTTTAGCTGATTAACTATCAAGGAAAATTTTTTTTGTTGTTGTTTTGTTTTGTTTTTCGAGACAGGCTTTCTCTGTGCAGCCCTGGCTGTCCTGGAACTCACTTTGTAGAGCAGGCTGGCCTCGAACTCGGAAATCCACCTGCCTCTGTCTCCCAAGTGCTATGATTAAAGTCGTGCGCCACCTCGCCGGACTGATTTTTTTTTTTTTTTTTTTTTTTTTGTGGATCTGACTAAACGTATGAAGCTCAGGATGAAGTGACTTCACCCACTGTCTTAGTCAGGGTTTCTATTCCTGCACAAACATCACAACCAAGAAGCAAGTTGGGGAGGAAAGGGATTTTTTGGCTTACACTTCCATACTGCTGTTTATCACCAAGGAAGTCAGGACTGGAACTCAAGTAGGTCAGGGAGCAGGAGCTGATACAGAGGCTATGGAGGGATGTTCTTTACTGGCTTGCTTCCCCTGGCTTGCTCAGCCTGCTCTCTTATAGAACCAAGACTGCCAGCCCAGAAATGGTCCCACCCACAAGGGGCCTTTCCCCCTTGATCACTAATTGAGAAAATGCCTTACAGTTGTATCTCATGGAGGCATGTCCTCAACTGAAGCTCCTTTCTCTGTGATAACTCCAGCTGTGTCAAGTTGACACAAAACTAGCCAGTACACCCACTGAGCCATCTTTCTGGTCCTTGATTAGCATCTTCCTTCATTGAGGAAGCCATCCACCCACAGCTTCTGCAGACACCCCTGAACCCCACTCATGTCTAAGCTGACACCCTTTACTTCCATTCCTCAGCAAAAATCCTCTTCCTTTCTGTCAAAAGAAAAAAAATCATCCAAGAGTTGAGGCAGAGGGATGGAGAAATCAATACCTTGTTTCAATAATCTTCAAATCATGCAAATACACACATTGTTTATACTTTCTGTTTATTCTTCGAGCTGAGACTTATTTTGTACCCCAGACTGGCCTGGATCACATTGGAATCTCCTTCTCTTAGTCTACTGACTGCTAATATGGTCCACACACATCACTCTGTCTTATATTTTCATTTGATTTTGACATGTCTTCAGGTGTCTCAGTCTGACCTCCACATTACAAGTGACTAAAGATTACGTTGATCCTCTGACCCTCCACTACCAAAGTTCTTGAATTTCATACAGGCAGACACCACTGTTCCTGGTTGTTCTGATGTGGAAGACTGAACTAGAAATTCATACCCACGAGACAAACTGTCTAGCATCTCATACACCCAGTTCCCATACTGATAGTTTTATCATTTAGAAAGGAAAGGGGAAAGAAAACTTAGCATCTTAACAAGTATTTTCCGTCCGTCTTGAGAAATGGAGGCATGGCTTTAGGGGTTAAAGGTCAGTTTTGAGACAGGAATGTATCTCATAATAACATACTCAAACCCCAGATATCTCCTCCAACCCTGTGGTGGGAGAGGCTCTTCCCTCCTCCGCTGATAGCCCCTCCCCTCATGCACAGCTCAGGCCTGAGTACCTAACTCATCCCCTGCAGACCCCCAGCCTACAGGAAGTCCTTGTGCTCTGCCTTCTGAGCCCACAGACTGAGAGTCTTGATTCCTTCCACCACTTTGCTCTCTGTTGTCTCTTCCACAGTGAACTCCTGCAAAGACTCTAAGGTGCCCTTGCTTGTCAGCCTAGCAGTCACAGCAGTCCTCAGAGGGCACCAGCTCCTGGGACCCCCACACCCCAGCAGTGGCTCTCTGTGTCCTTGGGGAGAGGAAAGTCCCCACAAAGTGGCTCCTGAGCCCTGTCCCTGCTGTATCCCCTGTTCTTCTTCATGGCTGTTCCTCACTGTCCCAGCTGCCCTGCCCTCTCCCCTGTCACAGGCACTCTCCTGCATCTGAACCTTTGCCCTCTCTCTCTTCTCCCCTCACAGCTTTCTGGTTGGCTAACCCTCTTCAGCCTTGCTCAGATCCCTTCTGTGTGACAGTGTTAGAAGACATTTCAGCCTGACAGTGCAGGGTAAGCTGCCCCCTGCCCTCCAGCACGGCCCTGAAGCTCCCTGGCCTTGCTGGATGCTTTCTTTGTAGTTTATCAGCACTGTTCATGTGTTCATCCATGCGGGAAACAGTGAATTCTATATTTTTGTTTTTTAAACAAATATTATTTTCTATATATTTTCTATGTATGTGTTGCATGCAATAGTCTAGATATAAACCAGATTTTCTTATGGCCTCATAACTAGCTACATCTTTAACCATTGATAGAGGCTGGAGTCATAAACTCATGTTTTCTGTTAAAAACAGTAAACAAATATATAAAATGAGTAAAGTTGTAGTCTTATGTTACTATTTTCTATTTTAAGCTGGACACCTTGGAATTTTTATAAATCTATGCTACTAAAATTATTATACGCATATCATTTAAAAGATTTATGTTTATTATTTTTAATTTTATGTATCTGTATGTGTGTTTATGTATATATATATGTTTGTGGTGATGTGAGCACAGCTGTCTAAGCAATGTCTGATGCTTGTGTATCTCAGGTGTTAGTGGCTATGAGCCTCTCAACCAGGGTGCTGGGAACCTCTCCCAGTTTTCAAGTTTTCTGTAAGAGCAGTTGGCACTCTTGACCAATGGTCTGTTGTAGCAGCCGAATGTTATTGCTCTAGTGAGAGTGCCCCCCCCCCTTTTTTGAGACTGGCTGTCCTGGAACTCACTCTGTAGACCAGGCTGGTCTCGAACTCAGAAACCCGCCTGCCTCTGCCTCCCGAGTGCTGGGATTAAAGGCATGCGCCACCATGCCTGGCGAGAGTAGTACTTCTGGATCCTCCCCCAGCCTTGCTCTATGAGTGCTGACAGTGGAACTAAGTTAAAACCTTCAAAACCCTTGTCTTTGACGTCTGTGGGACAATGTGCATAGGTCCAGTGGTTCACATTTTCCTCAGTCAATGTTTCTAATATTGAACTTGACTGAGACTTTGGGACTAGCCACTGTGGCTACTGAGCGGAAAGAGCCTGCAGTCAACCACAGGGCAAGTATGGCCATGAGACGGATGCTCCTTGCTTAGCATTCTACCAGGGGAACAGACTCTTCTCCCTGACTTCAATTTTTCTGCTTACTGTCTTCCTTGTGTTGAGACCAGAATGAGACTGAAGGCTATGTGTGGGAAGGAGCAGGAAAGAGGAGTGTTTTGGAAGACAGGAGGCCCCAGCAGAGCAGCCTATGTGATTCAGACAGTCAGGATGAGACCTTCTCAGACACAGTGTGGTGAGGGCCACAGCCAACCAGAGTGTCTCCTCATTGTCCTGCAGGTCACCATCATGATGTCCCTTCAAGTCCTCATTTCAGGCCTCCTACTCCTTCTCCCAGGTAAGTGAGAGGTGGTGGGGGATGCCCGGGAGGATGGGGGTTCAGACAAATACATTCCCTGGGGGCAGAGTACAGGTTATATAGTGAGCAAAGAACCAGGATGAAGATGTAGCCACAAAGATATTTGTTAAGCTCCATGAATTTCAAAATGCATGGCTCAAATATAAGACCCACAAGACTGTCACATGGATGTAATATTTAAGTAAGGGTGAGTACATGTGTGTGCATGTAATCGGCAATGCATGAGGGCTACAGGAGGGCTGCAGAAACTGGCCCATATTCCATTGGAAAAGCCTTCATTTTCAATTGTTTAATTAAAATACTAATTGAAAATATTTTATGATATAGTTTCAAACAGTTAATTGCATATTAATCTTTTCAGACAAGGTCCAAGGTAGCTTTGGTTGTCCAAATATAGGACAGACAACTGCAAATGACCTTGCTACACCTCAACAGCTAAGATCTAGGTAGGAGCCCCTACATCTCATACAGATTCTAGATATTACAATCTAATCTCTAGCAAGTGGAACTGTGGAAGTCATTAATTCTTAACATACATTTGTATAATTTTATTATGATAGTATGTATTATATTCGTGAACGTAAAAAAATGTATTTAGTAAAATTAGAGCGATGAGTGTTCCAGGGAGAAGTACAAACCCATTACACACTTATTTCATACAACAAAAACCGTGCTTTCTCAGACCCGTCCCAAACACACAGGCCAGACCCAGGCTAGGCAAGAATGTAGTGACCGCCCAGTGACTCTCACAGTTCACTGTTCTGTGTTGTTTGCTTGTTTCTTTCTTCCTGTGCTGGGATCCAACCCAGGGGCTGGTGTGGTCCAGATGAGCATGGCATCCTTGAGCTGCATCTTCAGCCCTCAGAGTCCCCTCATGTGGAAGCACCTGGTAATAGGGAATTCGGTCCATCCTCTCAACAGATACACCAAAAAGTTGTTATGCTAGCTTTAAAATAGGCATGATTTAATCCTTGATTTAATATTCTGATTTTGTGGTCTCACATGATGAATCTTGTTCAGTTTCTGTAATGTTATCAACACATACAAAGGAATCCTTTTTCAGGTTTTGGTTTTGGTTTCTCTTTGTTTAGGATAAGCTTTGAGGACTGATCACAAAAGCTCACCCCTTCTGGGTTATTTTTATAAAACCCATTCTGAGCTTGGCCTGGTAGTACACACCTTTAGGGAGATAGAGGTAGGCAGATCTCCATGAATTCAGGCAGCCAGCTCTATATAGAGTGTTCTAAATACTGAGGTCAGTCAAGGCTACACAGTTAGAGCTTGTCTCAAAACCAAAACAAAACCAAAAAAAACAAAAAAACAAAAAACCCCAAAACAAAACAAGAAAAAACAAAAAACAAACAACTAATCAACAAACAAACAAAAAAATGAAAACCATATGAACAAACAAAAGTCAATCTGAAAATTGACATTGAAGTTAGCAAAGTTCTGCCTTTACACCATCAATGCTGAAAGACAGACAGACACACACACACACAGAGACAGACAGACAGACAGACAGACACACACACACACACACACACACACATACACACACATCCTGGGCTCTGCTCTTTTTATAGAGAGAAGGATGAAGAGTGAAAGATTTCTTTTAAATAGCATTGAGGGGAGGGATAGGAGTGGTTTGACACGTGGTCTCATAAGGCCAGGTTGGTCTTCACTTCACTGGTCTCCTGCCTTCACCTTCGAAGGTCATCTTTTGCAGGAAGCAGAATTTTTAAATTTTTAAAATATTTGAGAGTCAGTAGAGATGCTTGTAGTCCCTTTTCTTTGGAGTCGGAAGCCAGAGGATAGTAAGAGAGCCTGCACTACAGAGCAAGGCCCTGTCTTCAAACCAACCTACAAGTCAGAGATAATGGTGCATACCTTTAATCCTAGCAGGCAGAATTGGATGGATCTCTATGAGTTACAGGCTAGCCTAAAATGAAGTTGTCCACCAGACATTGGGACGAAAGACAGATGTGTGGACTTTGCAGGGTCAATTTAATGCCTGTTAGGGTAGAAGTGTGAGACTTTTACATCTCTTTCCCTTGAATTGTTGGCTCTAACTCTAGGGGTAGATGCCTTTGGAATTGGTAAGGTTCTGGGGGATTTTGGGAACTTTTGCTGATTAGCTATATTTGGCTCAAGCAAGGATGTCGGGGCAGCTTCTACAGCTCCTGATTGGCTGCCCGTGAGGGTGGTTCAGGCTAGGTGGTGGGACAACTTCCTGATTGGTTGCTGGTAAGGGGTGGGTTTCCCTGGAATTCACTTGTTTTGGACTTTTCCAGTTGTGGGAAACAGAAACTTAGGCCTAGTCTCCCAAACTGTCAGTTTGTGGCCAGTCATGGAGTCAGCCTGGCTCTGGCTAAATCTGTCCTCTCAAAGGAATTGAATCATGAGGATGTGATTTCTTTTGGTGATGTTTCCTAACGTCCTTTACTAAGAGTTAACAGTGACAATAGGAACCAATACTAACTTGTCCCTATTTTTTTTTTTTTAATTCTAAACATCACTGTGTAATTGTTCCGTCTTGGCAGTTGTTACTTGTGTTTTTTATTTATCTATTTTATTTTGAGGATGAATATCACTGTGCGGTACAGATGGCCTTGCTCTCTACTCAAGTAGATCAGGGTGCCTGGAAACTCTCTAATCCAACTGCCCCTGTCCTTTTTTTTTCTTTTTTTTTTTCTGCCTTTTTTTTCTTTTTTTTTTATTAGATATTTTCTTTATATACATTTCAAATGCTATCCCGAAAGTTCCCTATACCCTCCCCCCGCCCTGCTCCCTTACCCACCCACTCCTGCTTCTTGGCCCTGGTATTCCCCTGTACTGGGGAATATAAAGTTTGCAATACCAAGGGGCCTCTCTTCCCAGTGATGGCCGACTAGGCCATCTTCTGCTACATATGCAGCTAGAGATATGAGCTCTGGGGATACTGATTACTTCATATTGTTGTTCCACCTATAGGGTTGCAGACCCCTTCAGCTTCTTGGGTGCTTTCTCTAGCTTCTCCATTGGGAGCCCTGTGTTCCGTCTTATAGATGACTGTGAGCATCCACTTCTGTATTTGCCAGGCACTGGCATAGCCTCATACGAGACAGCTTTAACAGGGTCCCTTCAGCAAAATCTTTCTGGCATATACAATAGTGTCTGGGTTTGGTGGCTGATTATGGGATGGATCCCCGGGTGGGGTAGTCTCTGAATGGTCCATCCTTTCGTCTTAGTTCCAAACTTTGTCTCTGTAACTCCTTTATGGGTATTTTGTTCCCTATTCTAAGGAGGAATAAAATATCCACCCATTGGTCTTCCCTCTTCTTGATTTTCTTGTGTTTTGCAAATTGTATCTTGGGTGTTCTATGTTTCTGGGCTAATATCCACTTATCAGTGGGTGCATATCTAATTCTTGGACAAATGGATGTATCTGGAGGATATCATCCTTAGAGAGTTAACCTGTCTTTTGACTAATGGGAACAAAGCCCGTGTCACTGTGCACAGCGGCTTGGAATCATTAATAGTGAGTTGTTATCAAGCTTAGAAATTCTTTCACTCGTCAGTGTTTAAAAGTCCTCTATTTGGCTCCTCACTGGGCCCACAAGAGATGCTATCTGATCCCTAACAACCACTTTGTATAATTTCTCATGACTTAAGCACTCTGAGCTGACTCTTCTGCTGTCCCGGGACCTTCATCAGCTCCAATGCACTTTCCCATCTACCTGGGAGAAAAAATGTCACAGAGCAAGCAAAGAGGAGCTCCTGAGATGGTTGTTTTCTTTCTGCTTGTTGTTCCCATTTTGACCTCTTGATTAGGGTTTTCAGTTTTCTTGGTTTTCAGTTGTTTGGGGGGAGGGTTGTTGTTGTTGTTTGCATGATTGCTTCTTTCTCCACTAAATTTTTACTGTTCAGGGAGGGTTTGAATTGCTTTCATGCCTCTGTCCATACATTATATTGGACTAGCAATCTAATCGTTTGAATCTAATTGTGTGAATAGTTTGTACCTAGTGGTATGAATAGATTTACTGCACCTCAGCCACACCCATTGCCTGCTGTGTTGCCCTCACTATCTTTCACACTGAGTGACAGGAGTGCTTGCCCCTCAACACCTAGTTGTTGGTTCCTGAACCCAATAGACCCATTACTTAGGTGTCCCTTTAAGGGAAAGGGGAGTGAGGGCCAGCAAGATGGCTCAGTGGGAACAGGTGCCCATGACTGAGCTAGATTACCTGAGTTCAATTCTTGCAAGCTGGTTGCTAGAAGGTGAGAATCAGCTCTCTCAAGTTGACCTCTGACCTCAACACTTTGCCCATGGAAAATTATGCGCACATACAAACAAAGGAGGGAAGGGGAGAAGAAAGAGAGCAAGAAATGAAAATAAGTGAGTAAATACAACTTTTATAAATCTTAGAAGTGGGTTGAGCCCTACCTCCATTAGCTTCCTGCATGTAACAGGTGAACACATTTTTCACATCACATCCATTAAGGAGAAGAGTGTTCAGAGCAGTTGGTCCGAGTTCCTGGGTTTTCTTTTGTAGTTGGCAGAGTCAGGAGTGACTGCTGCTGCTTCCGGGGAACCGTGACAGCCGGCAGAGCAGTGTGTGCTCCAGCTGGAGCCCTCACTCACTGTTTCTTCCAGGCACCGTTTCCTGTTACTTCCTGTCTAGGATCTCTGTGCACTCTCAGACCATCAGTACAGTATTTGGATTCATACAGCACTTCTGATTTTCCTGATTTGTGAGTTACAGGTTGAACCTGCATTGCCCAGTAGCAAATATGCAGTACTTCAAGCTATAAAATCTCTTGGGCATTGCCTTGATAAAAACACCTAGAAAACTGAGTTCCATAAAGTATTTATATGCAGAATTATCAGTGGTTTATAAATGTACATGTAAGCTATGAATATGAACTGTATGCATATGAAAGCTACATCTATCCATATTTAGACTTGAGTACCATCTGTAAGCCATGTATAAATTTTTTTTAAATTCCGAAATACCCAAATTCTGAAACTCCTTGTACCAAAATATTTGCATAAGCGATATTCACTATGTTTCTCTTATATTGGAAAAAAAAGCATAGAAGACTGTGTCTACTCTCTATCCAAAAGTACCAATTATTTGTGTTGGACTTTGCATAGGGACTTTCATGGGGCAACTAGGCTAATTAGCCTTCAGCTATGATACAGTGCTGTGTGCTTTCAAGAAGAAATCAATATGAAAGCAAGGGAAAGCTGAGCAAGAAGAAAGAGTCTTTTGCTACACCTGCTCCATAGCACAGCAATGAGAGGCTGTGCCTGCTCCATAGCACAGCAGTGAGGGGCTGCGCCCAGGCAGAGGCTCCTCTCCTGAGCTTCTGTTCTTTGTCAGTGACCAACAAGGACATGGCAGGGAGGGTGAGAATAGACAGGCTCACCCATAGGAGGCAGCTGCACTGACAACATGGAGATGAGAACTGAGCCCAGGTTCCTATGGAAACACTTTATAAATGGCAGGAGTCAGATCCTCAGATGTCTCTAAGCATCTGTGATATAGAGAAGGTATGGGGGCTGGGAGAGATTTTGTACCTTTCACTGGTAAATGACTGACTTCACCCACAAATTACAGGCTCAGCATATTCAATGCAGCCAGTCCTGGGAGGACACAGCATACAGCACTGCATCATAGCTGAAGGCTAACTAACCTAGTCATCCCATGAAAGTTCCCATGCAAAGCCCAACACAAAGAATTAGTACTTTTGGATAGAGAGTAGACACAGTCTTCTATGGCTTTTTTTCCCCAGTATAAGAGAAACATGGTGAATAGCACTTCTCCAACACCTGCACACATGCCTACTCACAAACAAGGTGAAACCTATGTGTTCCAGGGCTCAGAGTCCTTCTCGTGAGATGCTATAAGACACACAGGACAACAAGGCAGTCTTTTTTGTTTTGTTTTGGTTTGGTTTTTTGTTTTTTGTTTTTTGTTTTTTGAGACAGGGTTTCTCTGTGTAGCCCTGGCTGTCCTGGAGCTCACTTTGTAGACCAGGCTGGCCTCGAACTCAGAAATTGGCCTGCCTCTGCCTCCCAAGTGCTGGGATTAAAGGCGTGTGCCACCACCGCCCAGGCAAGGCAGTCTTAAAAGTACAATCTAGGTGAACAGGTTAACTTGGATCCAAACAATAGCTTCATAATTCCTGTGATTCCCCAACCTTTTTATGTGCAATCTCTGCTGGGCAAGAGCTTAAGATGGAAGACACCCATCTCTATCAGACTCCCAGGAGATTCACTACTAGCCAGACTTAGGTAGATCGTTGATCTAGGATAGGTGATGAGGATGGTAGGGATCTAGGTTAGTGGGGCATAACTTTCTGATGAAAAACTTAGGAGTGGCTGGGGGCGAGGGTCAGGTAAGAGCATTCTGGATGCTTTACATCTATTCTGAAATCATGCCATCCAGCTGAGACCTAAGTAGAGTGAGCACTGAGCAGTATACTACATACTTTCTGATGCAGTATTCAACTCTCAGACAACTCTTACTGATATAGCTGTGATCTGCCCCTGTTGAATCATGACAGGACATGACACAGAGTCAGAAAGTTCATAGTGGAATTTATGAAGACAGAAAGTGTCTGACTCTGTCCCTGTTCACTTGAATTGGGAGCTGTTTCTTCTAATTCTAGGGACAGGCCTCCTGTCTTGGGCAAAGATGTTTGGTCTACACTCAAATACTCACTGAAGAAGACTTCAGTCTCCATTTTTAGGGGCAGTTAATGCTTTCCAAAGTTTTGCTTCAAGAAACTTAGAATATTTGTATAGACAGAAAATGTAAAAGTTTTTTTTTTCTGATACTATATACATTGAGTTTATAGTCTTTAGTGATTTGCAATGTGCACACGTGGACTGGAGATATGGCTCCATACCCAAAAGCAAGTACTGTCCTTAAGGAGACCCTGGGTTGGCTCCAGACACCCACATTGAGCAGCCTGTAATTCCACTTTCAGGGGACATATTGTCTCTGGTCTCCATAAGCATCTGCAATTAAATGCAGAAACCCATACACAGGTGACATTTACATATGAACACAATTTAACATAAAAATTATGCATATCCTTTGCCGACACCATAATGTTTGTATTCCAAATGCTGAAACATATGAATTTACACTTAATAGCAATTGATAGATTGTTAGAAATGGGGGAAAGCTTGACATGCAAAGACAAGATTAGGTTCAAATCTTCTACATCCAGAAGTGAAGAGGTAGCTGTTAGAGGGAGACTTAAAGCCTCCAAAACCCATCCATCAGTGGAGTAGGACTGGATTTTGAGGGACAAAAGGATCATGGTGTTTTGTTGTTGTTGTTGTTGTTGTTGTTGTTGTTCTTAGAGCAATCTGATAGTAGGTATTGGTTTCCTTGTCTCTCATTGGCCTGTGGGAATATCAACCAGGATGACTCTGAAGGACTGGGCTACAACCTGAGTTTGCAGAGGGCTCTAGGTTACAACTCTGATTTTAGAGAAAAACACAAAACAAAAAACAAACAAACAAACAAACAAACCAAAATCAAAACCAAACAATTTGTTCCAGGTGGCTAACACACACTATAAACAATGAGGCTATCTCAGGGTTGACAGAACCTTTCTTTTTTCTTTTTTAAAGACTTATTTATTATTATATGTAAGTACACTGTAGCTGTCTTCAGACACCCCAGAAGAGGGGGTCAGATCTCATTACAGATGGTTGTGAGCCACCATGTGGTTGCTGGGATTTGAACTCAGGACCTTTGGAAGAGCAGTCAGTGCTCTTAACCTCTGAGCCATCTCTCCAGCCCTGACAGAACCTTTCAATACTTAGTCTTTGATGCTTAAGAGGATGGGGTTCATGGGCTGAGTTTAGAGAAAATGGATAAGTTACCAACTTAATTGAAAACTGAGATTTAGAAATGACAATGGCATTTTATGTCATTTCTAAATGGCATAAGCTGCTGGGGGGCTACTAGTTGAATTTTGTTTTGTTGAGACAGGATCTCAACTTGTCTGGCTGGAAACTCATTTTGCAGACCATACTTGCCTTGAAGTCATAGAGATCTTTTTGCCTCTGCCCCTAGTGGTAAAAAGCATTTGCTACCATGCCTGTCAGTGTTAAATTAAAATTTTTATCATATTTCATAACTGAGTCACTTACTCTTATTTCTGGAAGGTTTGACTTAGAGGCCTAAGTCGCAAACAGAACCTAGACTACAGATGTTACCTAAACCTAGTCACTCATTGCCTTTGCCTCCTTGGAAGGGCTCACATAGCGTAAAATATAAACACAGGAATGTGGGAACTGAGGAGGGCCAAGTTCTCCAAATTTATCCATGCTGGGTAATGAGATTTACAAGTAGTTGGGATTTCCATAGACCTGTAGTATTTCCATGTACTGTATGGGCACTTTGCATGTGCATTGCCAGCAGAAATGTCTGTCATTTGTAGAATTAGACATGTATAACCACCTGATGAGTGCCTTTTCAAGAATAAAATGAAACTGAGCGTCTCCCAGTAAGGATGTAAACATCTGTTTATTGTTGTTACCCAAAAGAATGAGAATTATGTGCATATAGATTTTAGAAAACACACAATATATAATCTGTTCCAAAAATAGATGTCTCATAAACACCCTGATTTATGCATGGAGTTCTCTGACTCTCCTGCCACACCACATCCTGAGCCTCACATCATAGGAGACACATTGGCTTTTGGACCATATTACAGGTGATTTCTAAAGTAATACTGATCCAAGTCAAGGAACATAAATGTTAGGTGAGAATACACACAAGCTATGTTGGATGTTGTGGTAGTTCCGTTCCTTCTGAGTGGAGTCATTTTGACTTTTCAATGTGTGTGTGGCCTTCCTGCATTTACCATCCTCAGCTCACGTAGGACCTTAAATTGTTCCACAAAGAAGTTCTCTGGTTCACCCAAATATGTAGCTGAGCGTGGCATGTACATGTATTTCTTTCCCCAGGGAGGTGGGAAAAAGCAGGGAGAGAGGAAGAGAGGAAGGGACAGACAGACAGATGGACAGACAGACAGACAGACAGACAGAAACAGAGACACAAACAGAGAGACAGAGAAGACACAGAGAGAGACAAAGAGAGAGGGAGGAGAGAGAAGAAGGAGAGGGAGAGGGAGAGAGAGAAGTTCAACTTCTTAGAGAAATTTAGTAAAATGTTAAGAATTTAGTGTGATGCTCGGATGCTATAGTATTTGATTATGTTATTAACTTTGAACTCTCAATAGAAGCTGGTATGAATATATATATATATATATATAATCTCTGTACTGAAAATACGACCTGTTGAAAATAACAATTAATTTCCATTCTTGTTTAGCAGTTTGGAGCACCACTGTGACATTTTCACATGACCCTTGGAATAATCACACTGTAAGCACAATCCTTTGTGTGTTAATAGTGAGATTCACATGTCTGTCTTCTTGCAATCACTTTGCCTTTAGACACTTTGTCAAATTAGTTCACAGACTTTTGTCTCAAAAAAAGGAAGAAATAGAGATGTAAAAGTAACTTTTATTCGCCTTATGTAATTGTCGCCTTGGAGGCTTACTTCTGAATAACCTCGCCCTTCCTAGCTCTTTCTCACCTCTGCCTGGCTGGTTTAACTCAGCTATTCAGACTCAAAATCCTCTCCAGGCTTACTACATAACTCTGGCAATCTGTTCTAATCTTCTAGCTCCTCCTTCTCATTCTCTGGCTTGGTCTGTTTTCAGCCATGTCTAGAATCTTCTCTGTACAACTAGTCTCTGTAAAACTGTCCCTGTAAAAATTGCCTGGGAACTCCATGAACTGAACTGTCATGAATTCCACTCCCTGCATCACCTCTCAACTCACTGACTCAACCAAACTGGCTGACTAGAACCAGAGATGTGCATGCCTCTGCCTCCTGAGAGCTGGGGCTAAAGGCGAGTACAAGCCTGCCTGCACCTAAGCTTTTCTTTACCTACACCTTGCTCTACACCAGGCTAGGCTTCAACTCAGAGATCTGTCTCTATCTCTTGGTATTAAAAGCATGTCTATGCTCCAGCCGGATCACACAGACCTAGAAGGTGTTTGGATATGATCCCATTCCACATGGCTAGACTAAAACTCTGCTACATAGAAGAAAAAAATAGTCAAGCATGGTTGTTTATGCCTTCATTTTAGGACTGAGGCAGCTTAAACAAGAGATACCAAGTTTGAGGATAGCCTGGACTACCAGGGCATCTTGGTTTACATAGTGAGACTCTGTCTCAAAAAAAAAAAAAAAAACAAAACACCCATTAAATATATGATAATAAATTCACTAAAAAGAAAAGATTGAATCTAAAAAGGATGTTAGGAAGTTCATTTTGATGTGCAGGCTTGTTAGTTGTACCCAATAAATGATACTTTATAAAACAACTGAGGAGGTAAAGACACAGAGATCAATTTATTTTATACGGTTAAAATTTAGGTTTAAAAAAGAATGAGCTAACCAAAAGAGAATAAATTAACATATCATATTTGTGTATCTAATTGAAATATCAAAAAACCATCATGCCACTGTGAAAGTACTGTTAACTGAGCAGACTTGTGCAGGACTTAGCACAGTCCTGCATGACACAGTTGAACCTGAGCACAGTTAACTGCACACAGCTGTCTTTACCAGCAAGAAGAACTAACTTAGAATTAAATACAAAATAAGGAGTAGAAAAATCTGGACTCTGCAGCTGTCAGGCTGTCTCTAGGTGCAGAGAAAACAGTACATGGAGAACTGGGCACAGAGACAGTCCTTTGTGTGCTGGTGTTTTTTGATTTCTTTGTTTTTGAGACAGGGGCTCCTGGAGACCAGGCTGGCCTTGAATTCCCTACAGAGCTGAGAAGGATAAGGAACTCATGACCCTCCTGGCTTTATTCCTCCCGGGACCACGGATGTGCACAGCCATGCTTAGCACCAGCAGCCTGCTTCTTGAAGCTGCAGATGAGCTTCCCAGACTCCATCTCCTGGGAAGGTTGAAAAGATGTGTGAAGATGAATGAGAAAGGCTAGCTACCACTGCGCCTTACAACCAGGAAATGCTATAAAGTAAATATTCAGTGGGTAGAGCACTCAGCAGTGCAGGCAGGAGGCTCAGAAGTTCATCACACTGGCTACATAGTGAGTGGTAGGCCTACCTAGAATACATGAGACCCTGTCTCAAAACTTACAAACATTATTTTATATTCACAACAGTATTTGTCAGAAGTATCTGGGAGTAACTTACCTCTTGTCCTACTGAACATGCCGATTGTAGCCATAAGACAGAGCACACAGAATTGAGCTAACATGTCTTTGGTCTCACTAACTAAGCAGAGAAGCTGGGGCTGTGATCCAACAATGAGGCTCATACATGGGCAAAGTCCTGATCTCAATTGAACCCATCTCTCACTTGTCTGCTTAGGGCTAGAGTAGATCAGTGCTGAGCTATGACAGGGCCTAATGTGATGCCCAGTCTGTCTCATGGTTATTCCAGAACATGGTAATCCCTGGTCACCTGCTCCAGGGCATTTGGATGGATTTTGCATTTCTGTCTGATCACATGGTGTTAATCAGACTGCATCCATAAGCAACTTTCCGGAGTGGTTTTATGTAGATCTTGCCTCATGGCTGGAGGACCAGGGCATTGGTTCCAGCCATCAGGGGGCAGATGCATGTGCATCTTTGAGTTAGAGACCAACCTGATCTACATGTAGAGTTTTAAGCTAGCTGTGGCTATAGTGAGATGTAAGGCACAGTCTCAGGGTAAGAGAAAAAGAGAATCCAGAATTGCATTTTATAGGACAAGTAGGATCTAGGAGTCTATGAAGAAAGATCAGACTCAGCTAAGCAAACTCTGGTGACATCAGAGGATCAAATTAGAAAGCAGCCATTGCTTTTCTCAATAGAATAATAACCTACTGCAGATATATTAATGCAGATATAGTCACTTAAGATAAGCAACCTTGTTGTCACCTCAAGTCACATAGAAAAACATTTTAATCCTCTTCCTAGACACTTTGAAGTTGTATTGTCTAGAATTTCACAGCTTAGTACTAATTCAACTTGTTTGATTTCTACTTGCATGCTCTTTTTTTGTTGTTGTTTTTAAACACATGATCTCTCTACATAGCTCTGGCTGCCAGAAACACCATGTAGACCAGATTCTCTTGGAACTCTCAGATATTCTGCCTCTGCCTCTGCCTCTGCCTCTGCCTCTGCCTCTGCCTCTGCCTCTGCCTCTGCCTCTGCCTCTGCCTCTGCCTCTGCCTCTGCCTCTGCCTCTGCCTCTGCCTCTGCCTCTGCCTCTGCCTCTGCCTCTGCCTCTGCCTCTGCCTCTGCCTCTGCCTCTGCCTCTGCCTCTCAAATAGTGGAAACCAAGGAGTGCATGACCACATACTTGCATATTCTGTACTAGTCACTGGCAATAGAAGGAAAAGTCTAGGTTGAGGTATGGGATGTGTTTTCTGCCCATTTCAATTGGTGCCTCTCCAATTACTGATATTTCTGTAGGAAGTGATCCCAACACAACCCTCCCTGAAGATCTCCACTAAGGACCTCTATATTGGAATCTCTGTGTCTGCTGCATTGCTGATCCTCCTTGCAAGTGCCCTGACTATCATAAGTGAGTGACTTTATCAACGTTCCCAATGGCAAGAATGAGTCTGGGTCTCCATGACATAAACAAGCACAAAATCCAAGGAATTTTGGCAGAGCAAATTGTTTAACTTCTATAGCAGAGTGCAAAGTCAGTTTAAATGCACCGAGCCAGCATGCCCAGTGGGGCTCCTGCTGGGCCTTTAACTCTAAAGCAGAGGGGTCCCTTGCTTCTGTCTGAGAGCTCAGAGCTTGGCCTCACATTCTTAGGAGACCGCTGATCTAAAGCAGTGCAGTGGCCATGGCGTCTGAGCTTGGGTTTTGACTATGGGAAAGTGATGACTCCACAGCTATTCTTGCCCAATGGTGTCTTTCCACATCTCTTTCAAGATACCACTTCTGCTGTCTTATGTAGCATTTGAGAGAAGACAGTGTGTTTCATGTGTATTTCCCAGATCAAGGAACTAGAGCAGGGATTCTCAAACACTCTGATTGTCTCATGTGATTCCGCATGCCATGGGGTTTACATGTTATATGACTTCTCTGTGTTCCTGAATCCATGATACATATTGGAGACCCTTCTGGATCCCAAGGGATGTTTTAGGTCCTTCTAAGCCCTGATATTACTTCTAAAACACAGAGCATGCCCAGTGACCACTGTTACAGTATCTCATAAAGATTCCTGTTTCACACAACTGTAAAGCATAAACACTGGTGGTTCTTTTCCTAAATACCACTGTTTGTTTCTCTCCTTGAAACAGGGTCTCATATATCCTAGGGTGGCGCTGAACTTATGAAACAGAGGCCAACATGGGACATCTAAGCACATCTACGTTGTGGTCTCAGAGCATACATTTTATATTTCAGTAATTGGACATCTCAAGAAAAAATTAAAATCATATTTTCTGTGAAAAAAAATGAATGTGGGACTAGAAAGATGGTTCAGCACTTAGGAGCATGTATTGATCTTACTGAGTACCACTCCAGCTCCTGGGTGGGTGTCTCCCAACTGACTCTAGCCATATCCCCCTGGATGCCTACAGATTGGACTCTAGTGCACAGGTACTCATGCACACACACACACACACACACACACACAGAGAGAGAGAGAGAGAGAGAGAGAGACAGAGACAGAGACAGAGACAGAGAGAATCTTTAAAGAAAAAGGAATTAAATGCTATAGTACAAGAATTTGTTGTCCAAGATTGTGATCTGGAACAAAAGAGACCATGGTAAGACCCATGGTATGTTCTATCTTAGCCTTGGGATGTGGTTTTGTCCCCTAAAGCAGGGATGAATGTTCTGGAACAGATTTAATAGAGGAGGCACATAAGACGCTGGATGGGAAACTACATGGCTAACACTGAAACAGAGGTTGTTGTGGGTGGCAGTCAAGCCTGCATGGCCCTTTCCTACAGGGCTTGTGGGAGTACACACGGTGTTTCTGTGTATGTAGCCCATTCTCTGGGTAAGAATGGGAGCCATCAACCTTCTGAGATGCCTCACATGAGATCATTCCTCTCCTGTTTCACATGACTGGGCAGAAATTTAAAAATGAGAATATGCCTGTCATATTTTAGGATGTTTCTCTTTAACATTTAGAACTTGCTTGTTCATAATGGCTATTTAAGCTGGCCCTGGTAGTAAGAACCTATTATCCCAGGATTCAGTCTGCTGAGACAGAAGGATCATATTTCATTGCTATTTTAGACTACAAAAGTAAGATAATATATAAATGAGGGGGATAGAAATGGCATAAAATGTGCCAAGCGTGGTGGTGCAGGCCTTTAATCCCAGCACTTGGGAGGTAGAAGCAGGCGAATTTCTAAGTTTGAGGCCAGCATGGGCTACAGAGTGAGTTCCAGGACAGCCAGGGCTACACAGAGAAACCCTTTCTCAAAAAAAAAAAATTGCATAAAATACTACAAATATGCTCCTTTGCTTAGTCCAAAGGTTTTATTCTCCTCAGAGAAAGGGTGGTTAGTGGGAGTTTCAATGTCTTTGACAGGAAGGGGAGGGTGAAGAGTAGGTGGTGGCACACATCTCCTGAGTTACACTATGGAAGGAGTCAATACCTGAACTGCTACCTTAGTGACACTTTTAATAGGGTCATGATGGATGGGACCATTAGGAGACCCTTGTGTCTCACATCACTTGGAGAGTCCATTTTCCACAAGCCAATTTAAAAACCTAGATTTCTTCACTTATTTTCCAGAGAAAGATTATTTACCAATGCCACTCTTGGGTGTTAGGAATGCTATGTTGGTAAATGCAGGAAGCCATGAATACAGAGACGATACTTGGTTACAGATACATGGATACTACAGGGCCCATGGTTACCAGAGAATGATTGGTTCAGTTAAAAACAGACGCAATGCCCCTGATTAGAAGAAAATATCATGAACGTTTTTTGATGACATGTTTAATTTTTCTTTCAACTCCTCCCAACTCTCCCCACCCCATTTTAGAGTGCAGACACAGAAAAAAGAAGACTCTAGAAAGGTAAGCTCTCCCGGGTTGTATCAGTTGCTTTAGGAACATGCAGTCTTTAAGATTTCCCCTGGTTTCTTTCTTTTTGTTCCTTGTGTCCTTCTCTTTCTCCCTCACCCCTTCCTTCTCCCCATTCTTTTTTTATTTACTTATTTTTAGTCAAATTGTTTTTTATATTATATATTCTGGTCATGTTTCTTCCTGTCTACCCGCTCCTCTCAGATTGCACTGCCTCCCTCCCCACCAAACAATATTTTCTCTCTTTCCTTCAATGAGGAGGGGAAAAAAGAAAAAGAAAACCTACAAAAAAAATACTAAGATGAGTTCAAAATAATCACCCGAAGACAGATTTGTGTCAATTGTCACATTGCACCATTTGAGCTTTCTGACCCTATGTTGTTTCCATCCCTGTACACATGACACTGACCCAAGCACAGAAAAGCTTTGTCCCCACTTCTTTGTAATCCTCAGCACAGGTGCTCTTGTGGCTGAATGGAGATGCTCATTTTGGTTCTACATTTCAGTGGTAGAGAGGGCCAGTATACAGATGGCAAAATCCACAATGTCCAAAGCCCACCCATGAGTTTAAGTTAGTCTGTTTCCTTCTTTGATTTGCTCCTCTGTGAGCTCTAGAAGCTCAAATCCCAGTCTACCATGACTATTTGCAATAAATGTTCCACTCACAGCAGATGGGAAAGGCTAGAACCCAGACCCCAGCAGTTCTCAAACCATTGACTTTCCCTGTGGGGCCTGATGTCTTGTGCACGTGCTGTATGCAAGTGTGTGTCATGCATGTTGTCTTTGTAGTTGTTTCCAAGACAACCAGCTCCCTGTGGAAAGGAAATGCTTATTGTTTCACCAATTTTCCCACACTATATTAATATTAGAGTATGCAGATTTCAAAACCATTTTTTTCTTTAGCAGGAATTTATTAATTATTGTGTTGGGAACTAGTTTTAGCGGTAGTTGCGGTGGTGTGGTTTTGTGTGTAAAGTCCATGGCACCTGAGAAGGTCAGAGAACACTTTGTGGGGCTGGGTCTCTCCGGCCTGTCTCTGGTTACCAGGGATGTAGCATGGGTCACCTCCTCACCTTAGGACCACAGTGCTAAGCTGAAATACAGGAGCCACCCAGTTCTTAGTCCTGTTCCAGAATGGACATCCTGATTAGAATCCTCCACTAGGTGTTATATATCTGCCTTTTAAACTTGCCACTCTTGTTTCCATTACATGAGTAGATGGATAGATGCTAATATGAACTTCGTTTTTAATTTTAATGTTATTTTTTTTTAGTTTGTCTGATGTTTATTAAGCAAACTTTTCTATGATTTAATACCACATTTCTGTGTGGGACTGTTCATTCACTGTTACAGTTTTGTTGTGAGTGGGGATTCTGCAGCCCCAAATTCACTCAAGCTGAATCATGAATGAAAAGAATCTGCTCAGATCTGAAAAGTGACCTTCATGTTCCTTTCTTAACAACTCTCTCTTCAGCTCGGTTGTCTTCCATGGATTTCAGAATGAAGTTTTTCAAAGTGCAGAGCAACCCGAAGCTGTAGACACTGTCGACATTATCAAAGTTCCAGTTGCCATTTGAGGGGCCATCATCCTAAGACTGCAGAAGAAAGAATGTCACCTGACCATGCTGTTATATTTTCTCTGTGTCAGTTCATAGCGTGTTCCAATTTGCCAGCAGCAGTGGAGAGGGCGTCCCTCTCGCTGTTCATAGGCCTAGTCATTGTTCATATAGGACTCATTCCTACCACACACTGGGGAGCATTCTCTCAAACAGGAACAGCTTAGAATCTCCTGTGTGCTTTAGATGCCCCAAGTTGTGTCTATGAGACAAAATCATTGGTAATGCAGAAAAGGGACTTCAACTTAGTTATGAAACCCATAAAGAAGAGAGGGATACGATTTAAAAATTAAAATATGTAAATAATTAAATAAATAAATGCACGGGGGAGGAATAAATAAATGCAAGTGGGGAGGGCAAGACTTAATTTTGAAGTACTTCATTATCATGCTTCCTTTCTTTTATTGTAACTTATAACATTATTTTCATCACCTTCCCCAAAGGGGCTTAAGTCATGGGAACTACGGGTTTAATTTGTCTGGTAGATAAACAGAAAGGAGTCTAGAGGCGTCTATGTTTTCTAATGGCTCCTGAAATATGACACAGTGTACTATGGTTGATCTTAGGATAAGAATGTGTGTTTTCTGTCAGGAGAGGCTACCATGGTGAGTATGGACCAGGCAGACACCTGGGAAGAGGATAATGGGGCACAGGCTTGAGTTCATTAGAGCTATTTTCACTACACTTCTGCCTTGATGCTCGGTGTTCCTAGACTCACTCCCCGAGCTCTGAGTTAGGAGCTAGAAGGAGACAAAGCAGAAATGGAAGGGAAGATGAGCGAGGGGGCCTCAGGGTCTCAGCCTTAGAGAAGTCCTGTTGCAGGTGGGACAATGTTTGGGGCTACCACTGGTTTCATGTAGAGTTCTAAGTTTCTAATTGTCTACAGGCCATGTTTATATTTAAATGTATTTCAGAAAACAAAATATTTTTTTATAGTGAATCAGTTTGAAACAATCAGCAAACTATCTGGTTTTGCTAAGAATTAACAAAGGCTGCTGTATTGATATCCGCATTGCCTTTTTGATTGATTAGAATTCCTGCTTTTCAAAGGAGTATTAACTTTTACATGAGATTTCTTCCTCCTGAGTGCTGGTGCCCCTGGTTGTCCTCCTGTCTCCATATGTCCTCAATGGCAAATGTACACACACACACACACACACAGAGGCATGCATGCACATAAGTACACAAATATCTAAACTTAATGAGATTTAAACAGTAAATACTAAAGTAGAAGAAGGTAGAAATGACCGATAAGAAGACACTGATTTATTAATGTATTTTATGTATTTAGTTATTTACTTAAAGAATCAGTTGTAATGTCCATTTGCCAAACACAGCTTCACTTGTTACCTGCAACAGAATAGTCTGAAGGAATAGCTGAAGCAATGGGCCGTTGCCCTTGACAACCTTGACAAACTGCTGACTGGCATATGTTTCTGTAAAATTTTGCTTACTTGCCCCATATTTCTTATTTTGTAATTATACTTTAAATGCCTATTTTCTAATGAGAAAGAGAAAGGGGGTAGATTTGCATGAGAGGTTCTGGGGAGATTCTGAGAGGAGTTGGGGACAGAGAAACAGAAATAGATTGTATGGAAAAGACTATTTTCAGTAAAAGAAAAGCAGAAACAAAACATGAGACTACCAAGTGGAGCCATCCTGGAAGCCTAATGGGAGCCATGCTGGCTGTGGGTCACCAGTGCTAGCTCCTGTCTTCCCCTTTCAGTGGTGTTGAGTTCTTATCTGAGCAAGATTCCTACAACAGTAAGACATGGATAACTGGCTATCTTTTTAAAATGAAAAGATGGTCACATGATATTTGGTAAAACCTGTGGCTTTTCAAAATTATTTTCAAAGCATGGGGCATTTTTGTGAAACAGGTTTGTATAATCACTGTTGGATGGAGGAGGAGACAGAGACCTAGAAAACAACAGACCTGCCCTGACCCAAGTCCCCAGGCCAAATGCTAACACATGGTACCTTTCCCTCACCCCAGTGTGACCTAAAAGGTTTGCTTGGCAAGGCAATGTGGTACACACTTTTAATCCTAGCCTCTCTCATGCAATGTCAACAGTCTACCCTAAGCTACATCCCTAGCCCATGTGCTATAAATCTTATAACAAAAGAATATATACAGATAGACTTTCCACAACAAACTTGCACAACCCAGAGGTTCACAGTCCTGCCTGTACCTGGCAGAGATTAGTGTTAAAGGAGAAAATTCAGACAGTGACTTCAGAGATGATAATGGTCCTGTTTTGAGGGTGGGACCTGAGCACTTGTTAACGTGATACTCTCCAGGTGATGCTAATGATCAGTCAGGGTCTTGAACCTCTGGTCTAAGCCATTCTTCCCCTTCTGTAGACTGTATCCTTGAGTTTGAAAACATGTGGAAGCTACACCACTGGCCTTCAGACATTAGGGCTTTTAATTCCCTTCCCACCCCAAGGGCTGCAGCTAGGGAAGTCAGATGTGAGAATCCTCTGGTTCTATAGTATCATGACCCACAAGGATCCTGATGGACACCTATGACATCGAAAAGTCTATTCACTTGCTTTGATGATGACTAATTTAAGCTCTAATTTTTCATCATTCATTGGACCAAGGAATTGTATCCTGCAGCAGTAGGTCCCATGGTCGGATCGAGTCACATTCTTTATTGTCAGGGACATATCTCCTTTGTAGAAATTCCCCTTAACTGATATCTGCTGGATTTCTAATCTAACACATTTCTTTCACTAGTGCTAATCACCCCATTGGCACACTGTGACCAAGGACAGTGTCATTTGCTCAAGCACACAGGCAAAAATTCCCTAGAGGTAGGTAGAATGTAACTGCAGGGCATATAGGCATTCTTACCACCCTTGACTATATATATATACATGTACCAAAGACAGAGAGGAAGGGAAGACAAGATGGTGAGGGAGGTGTGGGTGGGTCTATTTCTTCAAGTAATGCATCACAGATTTAAAGGGAAAACTATGGCTGTCCTGTTGGAGGAGGACTGACTGTACCAATGATTATGTGACTTGCGAGGCAGCAGATATCCCTGTTGAAATCCTAGTTAAGATTGTACAGGTCTCTAATCCTGGAGCTTGGCAGGAAATTCCCAAACTAGAGTCCAGATTGATTGATTTAGCAAGTTCCATGCTAGTCTGGGTATCAAAGACCAGTTTTACCATTACACAGTAAACTGAGGTGGGGTGTAGAGTAGATAATTGATCATTCAGCAGACTGTTCTCTGAGGGAACAAGGCTTAATTCTCTTAAGTCATCAAAGTACTTCCTGAGGCCAGGAAGAGACTCTTTGAGACATGCATGAATGCATAGACAGACAGACAGACAGACAGACAGACAGACACACACACACACACTTGGTGGATGAAGCAAAGCTCCAACAATCAAACTTAGAAAACCTCTCATAAACACATACACATACATACATACATACATACATACACACATACATATATGCATACACAAATATTCACACATTGGGTATTTGGGTACTTGGAGCAAGGATTCAACAACTTTACTTTTTCACCCACAGTTTATACATCCCAGCAAAATCTTTCAAGCAGTGCAAAAGTCACAATGTATTACATTCAGTTTTTTATTAAGTAATCAGTCACAATGAGTATATGTAGAAAATTATGGTCCGCTCGACTCGTGACTCGAGCCCCGGGCTACCTTGCCAGCAGAGTCTTGCCCAACACCCGCAAGGGTCCACACAGGACTCCCCACGGGACCCTAAGACCTCTGGTGAGTGGATCACAGTGCCTGCCCCAATCCAATCGCACGGAACTCGAGACTGCGGTACATAGGGAAGCAGGCTACCCGGGCCTGATCTGGGGCACAAGTCCCTTCCGCTCGACTCGAGACTCGAGCCCCGGGCTACCTTGACAGCAGAGTCTTGCCCAACACCCGCAAGGGTCCACACGGGACTCCCCACGGGACGCTAAGACCTCTGGTGAGTGGATCACAGTGCCTGCCCCAATCCAATCGCGCGGAACTTGAGACTGCGGTACATAGGGAAGCAGGCTACCCGGGCCTGATCTGGGGCACAAGTCCCTTCCGCTCGACTCGAGACTCGAGCCCCGGGCTACCTTGACAGCAGAGTCTTGCCCAACACCCGCAAGGGCCCACACGGGACTCCCCACGGGACCCTAAGACCTCTGGTGAGTGGAACACAGCGCCTACCCCAATCCAATCGCGTGGAACTTGAGACTGCGGTACATAGGGAAGCAGGCTACCCGGGCTTGATCTGGGGCACAAACCCCTTCCACTCCACTCGAGCCCCGGCTACCTTGCCAGCTGAGTCGCCTGACACCCGCAAGGGCCCACACAGGATTCCACACGTGATCCTAAGACCTCTAGTGAGTGGAACACAACTTCTGCCAGGAGTCTGGTTCGAACACCAGATATCTGGGTACCTGCCTTGCAAGAAGAGAGCTTGCCTGCAGAGAATACTCTGCCCACTGAAACTAAGGAGAGTGCTACCCTCCAGGTCTGCTCATAGAGGCTAACAGAGTCACCTGAAGAACAAGCTCTTAACAGTGACAACTAAAACAGCTAGCTTCAGAGATTACCAGATGGCGAAAGGCAAACGTAAGAATCCTACTAACAGAAATCAAGACCACTCACCATCATCAGAACGCAGCACTCCCACCCCACCTAGTCCTGGGCACCCCAACACAACCGAAAATCTAGACCCAGATTTAAAAACATTTCTCATGATGATGATAGAGGACATCAAGAAGGACTTTCATAAGTCACTTAAAGATTTACAGGAGAGCACTGCTAAAGAGTTACAGGCTCTTAAAGAAAAGCAGGAAAACACAGCCAAACAGGTGATGGAAATGAACAAAACCATACTAGAACTAAAAGGGGAAGTAGACACAATAAAGAAAACCCAAAGCGAGGCAACGTTGGAGATAGAAACCCTAGGAAAGAGATCTGGAACCATAGATGCGAGCATCAGCAACAGAATACAAGAAATGGAAGAGAGAATCTCAGGTGCAGAAGATTCCATAGAGAACATCGACACAACAGTCAAAGAAAATACAAAATGCAAAAGGATCCTAACTCAAAACATCCAGGTAATCCAGGACACAATGAGAAGACCAAACCTACGGATAATAGGAATTGATGAGAATGAAGATTTTCAACTTAAAGGGCCAGCTAATATCTTCAACAAAATAATAGAAGAAAACTTCCCAAACATAAAAAAAGAGATGCCCATGATCATACAAGAAGCATACAGAACTCCAAATAGACTGGACCAGAAAAGAAATTCCTCCCGACACATAATAATCAGAACAACAAATGCACTAAATAAAGATAGAATATTAAAAGCAGTAAGGGAGAAAGGTCAAGTAACATATAAAGGAAGGCCTATCAGAATTACACCAGACTTTTCACCAGAGACTATGGAAGCCAGAAGAGCCTGGACAGATGTTATACAGACACTAAGAGAACACAAATGCCAGCCCAGGCTACTATACCCAGCCAAACTCTCAATTACCATAGATGGAGAAACCAAAGTATTCCACGACAAAACCAAGTTCACACAATATCTTTCCACGAATCCAGCCCTTCAAAGGATAATAACAGAAAAGAAGCAATACAAGGACGGAAATCACGCCCTAGAACAACCAAGAAAGTAATCATTCAACAAACCAAAAAGAAGACAGCCACAAGAACAGAATGCCAACTCTAACAACAAAAATAAAAGGGAGCAACAATTACTTTTCCTTAATATCTCTTAATATCAATGGACTCAATTCCCCAATAAAAAGACATAGACTAACAGACTGGCTACACAAACAGGACCCAACATTCTGCTGCTTACAGGAAACCCATCTCAGGGAAAAAGACAGACACTACCTCAGAGTGAAAGGCTGGAAAACAATTTTCCAAGCAAATGGACTGAAGAAACAAGCTGGAGTAGCCATTTTAATATCGGATAAAATCGACTTCCAACCCAAAGTTATCAAAAAAGACAAGGAGGGACACTTCATACTCATCAAAGGTAAAATCCTCCAAGAGGAACTCTCAATTCTGAATATCTACGCACCAAATGCAAGGGCAGCCACATTCATTAGAGACACTTTAGTAAAGCTCAAAGCATACATTGCACCTCACACAATAATAGTGGGAGACTTCAACACACCACTTTCTTCAAAGGACAGATCGTGGAAACAGAAACTAAACAGGGACACAGTGAAACTAACAGAAGTTATGAAACAAATGGACCTGACAGATATCTACAGAACATTTTATCCTAAAACAAAAGGATATACCTTCTTCTCAGCACCTCACGGGACCTTCTCCAAAATTGACCATATAATTGGTCACAAAACAGGCCTCAATAGATACAAAAATATTGAAATTGTCCCATGTATCCTATCAGACCACCATGGCCTAAGACTGATCTTCAATAACAACATAAATAATGGAAAGCCAACATTCACGTGGAAACTGAATAACACTCTTCTCAATGATACCTTGGTCAAGGAAGGAATAAAGAAAGAAATTAAAGACTTTTTAGAGTTTAATGAAAATGAAGCCACAACGTACCCAAACCTATGGGACACAATGAAAGCATTTCTAAGAGGGAAACTCATAGCGCTGAGTGCCTCCAAGAAGAAACGGGAGACAGCACATACTAGCAGCTTGACAACACATCTAAAAGCCCTAGAAAAAAAGGAAGCAAATTCACCCAAGAGGAGTAGACGGCAGGAAATAATCAAACTCAGGGGTGAAATCAACCAAGTGGAAACAAGAAGAACTATTCAAAGAATTAACCAAACGAGGAGTTGGTTCTTTGAGAAAATCAACAAGATAGATAAACCCTTAGCTAGACTCACTAAAGGGCACAGGGACAAAATCCTAATTAACAAAATCAGAAATGAAAAGGGAGACATAACAACAGATCCTGAAGAAATCCAAAACACCATCAGATCCTTCTACAAAAGGCTATACTCAACAAAACTGGAAAACCTGGACGAAATGGACAAATTTCTGGACAGATACCAGGTACCAAAGTTGAATCAGGATCAAGTTGACCATCTAAACAGTCCCATATCACCTAAAGAAATAGAAGCAGTTATTAATAGTCTCCCAACCAAAAAAAGCCCAGGACCAGATGGGTTTAGTGCAGAGTTCTATCAGACCTTCAAAGAAGATCTAATTCCAATTCTGCACAAACTATTTCACAAAATATAAGTAGAAGGTACTCTACCCAACTCATTTTATGAAGCCACTATTACTCTGATACCTAAACCACAGAAAGATCCAACAAAGATAGAGAACTTCAGACCAATTTCTCTTATGAATATCGATGCAAAAATCCTCAATAAAATTCTCGCTAACCGAATCCAAGAACACATTAAAGCAATCATCCATCCTGACCAAGTAGGTTTTATTCCAGGGATGCAGGGATGGTTTAATATACGAAAATCCATCAATGTAATCCATTATATAAACAAACTCAAAGACAAAAACCACATGATCATCTCGTTAGATGCAGAAAAAGCATTTGACAAGATCCAACACCCATTCATGATAAAAGTTTTGGAAAGATCAGGAATTCAAGGCCCATACCTAAACATGATAAAAGCAATCTACAGCAAACCAGTAGCCAACATCAAAGTAAATGGAGAGAAGCTGGAAGCAATCCCACTAAAATCAGGGACTAGACAAGGCTGCCCACTTTCTCCCTACCTTTTCAACATAGTACTTGAAGTATTAGCCAGAGCAATTCGACAACAAAAGGAGATCAAGGGGATACAAATTGGAAAAGAGGAAGTCAAAATATCACTTTTTGCAGATGATATGATAGTATATATAAGTGACCCTAAAAATTCTACCAGAGAACTCCTAAACCTGATAAACAGCTTCGGTGAAGTAGCTGGATATAAAATAAACTCAAACAAGTCAATGGCCTTTCTCTATACAAAGAATAAACAGGCTGAGAAAGAAATTAGGGAAACAACACCCTTCTCAATAGTCACAAATAATATAAAATATCTTGGCGTGACTCTAACTAAGGAGGTGAAAGATCTGTATGATAAAAACTTCAAATCTCTGAAGAAAGAAATTAAAGAAGATCTCAGAAGATGGAAAGATCTCCCATGCTCATGGATTGGCAGGATCAACATTGTAAAAATGGCTATCTTGCCAAAAGCAATCTACAGATTCAATGCAATCCCCATCAAAATTCCAACTCAATTCTTCAACGAATTGGAAGGAGCAATTTGCAAATTTGTCTGGAATAACAAAAAACCTAGGATAGCAAAAAGTCTTCTCAAGGATAAAAGAACTTCTGGCGGAATCACCATGCCAGACCTAAAGCTTTACTACAGAGCAATTGTGATAAAAACTGCATGGTACTGGTATAGAGACAGACAAGTAGACCAATGGAATAGAATTGAAGATCCAGAAATGAACCCACACACCTATGGTCACTTGATCTTCGACAAGGGAGCTAAAACCATCCAGTGGAAGAAAGACAGCATTTTCAACAATTGGTGCTGGCACAACTGGTTGTTATCGTGTAGAAGAATGCGAATCGATCCATACTTATCTCCTTGTACTAAGGTCAAATCTAAGTGGATCAAGGAACTTCACATAAAACCAGAGACACTGAAACTTATAGAGGAGAAAGTGGGGAAAAGCCTTGAAGATATGGGCACAGGGGAAAAATTCCTGAACAGAACAGCAATGGCTTGTGCTGTAAGATCGAGAATCGACAAATGGGACCTAATGAAACTCCAAAGTTTCTGCAAGGCAAAAGACACCGTCAATAAGACAAAAAGGCCACCAACAGATTGGGAAAGGATCTTTACCTATCCTAAATCAGATAGGGGACTAATATCCAACATATATAAAGAACTCAAGAAGGTGGACTTCAGAAAATCAAATAACCCCATTAAAAAATGGGGCTCAGAACTGAACAAAGAATTCTCACCTGAGGAATACCGAATGGCAGAGAAGCACTTGAAAAAATGTTCAACATCCTTAATCATCAGGGAAATGCAAATCAAAACAACCCTGAGATTCCACCTCACACCAGTCAGAATGGCTAAGATCAAAAATTCAGGTGACAGCAGATGCTGGCGAGGATGTGGAGAAAGAGGAACACTCCTCCATTGTTGGTGGGAGTGCAGGCTTGTACAACCACTCTGGAAATCAGTCTGGCGGTTCCTCAGAAAACTGGACATAGTACTACCGGAGGATCCAGCAATACCTCTCCTGGGCATATATCCAGAAGATGCCCCAACAGGTAAGAAGGACACATGCTCCACTATGTTCATAGCAGCCTTATTTATAATAGCCAGAAGCTGGAAAGAACCTAGATGCCCCTCAACAGAGGAATGGATACAGAAAATGTGGTACATCTACACAATGGAGTACTACTCAGCTATTAAAAAGAATGAATTTATGAAATTCCTAGCCAAATGGATGGACCTGGAGGGCATCATCCTGAGTGAGGTAACACATTCACAAAGAAACTCACACAATATGTATTCACTGATAAGTGGATATTAGCCCCAAACCTAGGATACCCAAGATATAAGATATAATTTGCTAAACACATGAAACTCAAGGAGAATGAAGACTGAAGTGTGGACACTATGCCCCTCCTTAGATTTGGGAACAAAACACCCATGGAAGGAGTTACAGAGACGGAGTTTGGAGCTGAGATGAAAGGATGGACCATGTAGAGACTGCCATAGCCAGGGATCCACCCCATAATCAGCATCCAAACGCTGACACCATTGCATACACTAGCAAGATTTTATTGAAAGGACGCAGATGTAGCTGTCTCTTGTGAGACTATGCCGGGGCCCAGCAAACACAGAAGTGGATGCTCACAGTCAGCTAATGGATGGATCATAGGGCTCCCAATGGAGGAGCTAGAGAAAGTAGCCAAGGAGCTAAAGGGATCTGCAACCCTATAGGTGGAACAACATTATGAGCTAACCAGTACCCCGGAGCTCTTGACTCTAGCTGCATATATATCAAAAGATGGCCTAGTCGGCCATCACTGGAAAGAGAGGCCCATTGGACTTGCAAACTTTATATGCCCCAGTACAGGGGAATACCAGGGCCAAAAAGGGGGAGTGGGTGGGCAGGGGAGTGGGGGTGGGTGGATATGGGGGACTTTTGGTATAGCATTGGAAATGTAAATGAGTTAAATACCTAATAAAAAATGGAAAAAAAAAAAAAAAAGAAAATGAAAAAAAAAAAAAAAAAAAGAACCAATTGGGAAACAGGACCTTCAAAAAAAAAAAAGAAAATTATGTTCTCAAATACCATCACATAAATAAACATTATGTAATATAGGTAAAAAAAAATTATTCCCAAGAACCCATATGCATTTGTAACTAAGCAACTTGTTATAGGTTACCAGCGTGTAAGCAAGCAAAGTAGTTTTATGAGCCAGTTTCTCTTACTGGCAGGCTGCAATTTGTGGTTACTAAGAAAGAATAAATTATTTTACTATTTATCATAAAACGTAACCTTATCTTATAAAAAAATCTTAAAAGAATCACAAATCTAAACTTTTACATATAAAAAACTAGCTATTTTTATTTTATGTCCTCAGGAAAACTAGCTATTTTTATTTTATGTCCTCAGGATGCACGTCTACTCATAAGCAATTTTTAATTAAATCATATCAGGAAGTCAAGGGCAAAAATGGGCATAAAAATTATGCATCACCTTGATCAGCAGCCTAGCTTTAGCAAGAATGGCGTGTCAGCTAGTAGTACCTTAGCTGCCATTGTTTTTGTTCCCTGACCCCCAAAAAAAAATCCCTAGCTCAGTTATTAAGAGTGTACACTAGCAAAAACATCTTTTTTTTTGGTTTTTCGAGACAGGGTTTCTCTGTATAGTCCTGGCTGTCCTGGAACTCACTCTGTAGACCAGGCTGGCCTCGAACTCAGAAATCCGCCTGCTTCTGCCTCCCAATTGCTGGGATTAAAGGCATGTGTCACCACGCCCAGCTAGCAAAAAACATCTTAACCTATCTGCATTTACAACCTGTATCTCCAAATTCTTTCTAAGGGTGGTGGTCATTGCTAACAATCTACATCTCTAAGTTCTTTCTGAGGGTGGTGGTTGAATCATTTCTCTGCTCCAGCACCAATACTTGAAAAAGATCAATCACTATTACCGAGAGTGCCGATGATACTGCCCAGTGAGTGGCTGGAGCCCCCATGGTTTCGATACAACGCATAGATTAGGATGGATATGGTGACTGCAAAGGCAGCAAACAGATGACGCTTCATGGAAGTATGACGTCCTCAGGACGTGTAGACCTCTGGGCCCTGCCTCTCTGAGGCACACCCACAGTGTAGGTGATAATGGGTGGGCCACATTCCACAAGTTCTAAAGCTGATGTTTTTGTTGTTGTTGTTCCTCTTGCATAGCCTTGCACAACACCTGAATGATGAAACCATTTCTCAAAAAAAAATTTTTACAGGTCAGAAATGACTGTACTAAGGAGTCAGTGTACAGTCAATCCATGTACTAAGGAGTCAGTGTCAGAACTACATTGACTTTAGATTACCATGGACAACCTACAGTCATTCCCTAAAATGTGTGCCCCATTGGACTGAGGTGAAACATAAGAACTTGAATGTCTCTCATTTCCCATGTGTTGTGTTGTGTTGTGTTGTGTTGTGTGTGGTATATGTCCTTGGCCTCCACTTTTAGAATGACAGCTATTGGAGAGAATTATGAGCAGTTCTTTGGGGTAATTGAATAAACACTCAGACAAATGGACACTGTTGACCAGAAAAATGGCTCAGCTCTCTGGACTAGTTGTCTGTTATTAGCAAAAGAAAGATCACCTAATCCACTGTCTCTCTTCTTCCTCTTCTCCCTCTCCTTTTTCTCCTCCCCCCACCCCCAATGAATAAAACTCCCTGGAAAAATATAAAAAGCGAGTAGTTTGCATATTTGAAACTCCTCATATGTTATATTGAAATTTAAATTAAATTCCTGTGCAATTACACATGTCTATATAACACATTCAAAATACATGAAAGTTATATGCAAATATGACTCCTCTCCCAACTTTACCCATTTCCCCAGCTCAGCATCCTAGAGCCCAAACATTAAAAGATGTCCACAAACTGCTATTCCCTGACCATGCTTGAATGCATAATTGTGCACCTTGATTTTCTACATAGCTTTGTGATTTCCAGCAGTCTATATGAGATTGTTCAATTAGGCTCACTGCTTGAATCCTGGATAGATCAAGTATAGTTACCTGGTCCTCCATCGCTGGACATTTAGGTTGCTTGCAATCATATGCTATTACAAATAGTACCACTATGACCATCCTTGTATCTCTCTCTTTCTGACTGTAAAATAACCCTTCTGCAATTGAAAAGGTCCAGGCCCCTACTTAAGCTTTGTAGTAGCATCAGCAGGATACAATTAAATGAAAGTCATGAAAACTGTGTACATGACAAGGAAAATTAATGGCCAGCACTGTGTAGGCACCTCTTTAGCTCTCCAGTTACTCTACTGTTACCTCCCCTGATGTCTATCTATCCTGGGGGTCAGGAGGGAGGTGGAAACAGAAGCATGGAGAAGTTAAAGCCAGAGGAGCTACATAAGCAAGTTAGAGGTCATGAACAAATGAGACACTTTCTCCCAAAACAAACAAGTAATGTATGTTGGATCACACCTGCAGTCTTAGCATTCAGGAGGCTGAAGCAGGAGGATTACCATGAGTTTCAGCCCAACCTGGGCTGGATAGTTTGAGGCTGGCTTGAGATAAGTGCAGGGCTTCTAGCTCAATTAGTCAGGGGCTGAGTCTGTGGCATGGCTGTCAGCTCCCATATACTGGGCTCCTGGCTCTTCACATACAGAACCTTGGGGAGAATTGTGCATCATTTATTTTGACATAAAGTGACAGGCTAATGGAAGTTGACATTCAGGAAAATGGGCATGGTTGCTCATGAAAATAGCCCAATGATCTGGGATCTGAGCTAGTTTTCTGTTCATTAGCCAAAGAAGAGGTGACTGAACCACCCCAATAAAATGAACAACAACAACAACAACAACAACAACAACAAAAACTTGACAAATAAGAAGTGTGTACATTCGAAAGTACTCAGGGTACTTTTTAAATGCTTAACATAAATTCCTTTCGATGTACTTATATATACACATTTAAATAGGAAAGCAGTCAAGCCATATAACACATGTATGAAATCATGACTCCCTTTTCAAACACTTCCCATTCCATTGTGTCCTCTGTGAGCCCAAACATTAATGAATTCTCACACATGGCTGTTCCCTGACCTTGTATACACACACAGAAGCCTACTGTGTGCATGAATCTGTGTGCACACACAGACACCTACTGTGTGCATGAATCTGTGCCTTGACTCTCCCAGTAGTACTGTGATCCAACATTCTATAATAGGATGATTAATCAGGCTCATGCCTTACATCATGGATACATCACATTTATTTGCTGACTTTCACACTGGTAGACATTTAGAATGCTGTCAAATACGTACTGTTACAAACCACACTGCTATGACCATCCCTGCATCTCTTTTCTGCCACCTGTGACATACCCATGTCATTACTGCTCAGCTGTGTACTGAACTTGCACATAAAACTCTTCAGTCAAAAGCTAAAGGTAACCGGGCTGCTCTGGGAAGACTGTTTGCACATGTTGGTTCTGTAATAGACTTTTACATCAGCATCCCCTGCAGACTGGACTCATTCCCTTATACTAAAGGTCACCACAGAACCTTCTCAAACTCTCTGGCCCTGTTGCTGACTGAGCTGTGGTAGCAGAAGGCTCCAGTGCTCACGGTGAGGAGTTTAAGACCTGTCTGCTCCAGGCCTCAGTGAAGGTCTCTGCAGTTTTCACTGTTTCTTCCAACAGTGACATCAACCATCCTCCTTAGGTTAAAATTCCTGCCATACACGTAGCAGCCTTATCTTCCTGGAATTTCAGGGAAAGACTATGAAATCTGAGATTCCACACTGTTCTTGCTGCTTCTTTCCAATCATTCCAGTCACAGGGCACTCTGGGCAGGGCAGCCCACCTGAAGCTAATTGCCTTGGAAGATACAGATCTTGTTAGATTTTTTTCCCTTATTAGTGTTATTTTTTTTTCTCCTGAAAGTATTTGGCCCTGCAGCCGTATCCATCACATGTCCCTGAAATCAACCAGTTTCCTCTAATGTCATTAGTTTACATACTGTGGAACCTTGATCAAAACAAAGAATTATAAACTGGCATTATACTGTTAAGAGTCATGTACCTTACTGGGAGTCCTGGAATTGGTTCGTTAGGCTTGAATATTTAGTTGTGTTCAGTTGAACATGAGTGAAATTTCAGTTTTTGGCAGAGAGATTGCTAATATGATGTCAGTCTGGTTTACATAGCAAGACCTTGTCTCAGAAACAGAACAAACCAAACCAAACAAACAAACAACAAGGGTGATAACATAGGCCAGTCACATACATAAATAAATAAATTACATGTAAAGATTATGCTAATCTATACTGAAATATTAACAAATAAATATAAAACATACAGTACAAAAGACAAACATGAAATCCTGTGCTGCAGAGCTGGAGCTAATGGAGACTCTAAGACCAGCCTCAGCTACAGAGGGACTTGAGATTCCTGGGTTACATGAAACCCCATCGCAAAGTGAATCTACAGGAAGCCAGGCTTGCAAGCATTAAAGCAAGTGGGGTTCAAGGCTGGGATGTCTTCATTCTCCTTCCCCTTCATCACTTCCATTCTCCCCAGGAGTCATCTGTGTAATGTGTGTAATGACTTTGAACTTCTAGATTGGCACTGTCCAGTACACAATAAGCAGTTTTAATTTTCTACTGTCCATATTAAAGAGTAATGGGTGATAATAGTGCTTGAGAGATTGCTCAGCAGTTAGACATAGTTGCTGCTCAATGATGACGGCCAGACTGAGCATCCCAGCATCCATGGAGAAGGCACCACACCAAGAACATCTGATCTAGCCCTGAAACAAGGGGAAGATCCAGAGGAATTGCTGTGGTTTTATGGCTTTCAGTTTTCTTTTTTTGTTTGTTTATTTTTGTTTTTATTTTTCGAGACAGGGTTTCTCTGTATAGCCCTGGCTGTCCTGGAACTCACTTTATAGACCAGGCTGGCCTCGAACTCAGAAATCCTCCTGCTTCTGCCTCCCAAGTGCTGGGATTAAAGGTGTGCGCCACCACCACCCGGCCCAGTTTTCTGAGAAAGCCTAAGGTTCAGGGAGAGATCCTGACTCAAAGGAGTAGGCAAAGAAATAAGAGAATACTGAATGCCCTCTTCTGCACTGCATGAGTGTGTACACACACCAACACAAACACATGCTAGCACACATAGAGAGAAATAAAAATAAATAAAAAGCTTAAGCTTTTAATTTAATGAGTGTTAGTATATTTGGTGAGTCTTTTCCAATAAATGATATACAAATTTAGTGCTTCAAGAGCAGAGAGATGGCTCTGTGCCTAGGGTACTTTTGGCCCCTGTTGAGGACTAGGTCAAGTTCTCAGCAACCACATGACAACTCATAGCATATATCTTCTGTTTCAGAAGATCTAAGGGGCTCTTTGGAGCCTGTGGGCTCATTCATGCACAGGATGCACGTATATACATTCAGCCTTCTCACTGATATTAGTAAACAATTAAATAAAAAACTTTAAAAATAAAATATTTTTTAAAAATATACAGCTTTAAACTAAAAGTTCTTTTTATTTCACCCTGCTTCTCTACCCCAGTGGCAATACTCTCTCTCTTTCTCTCTCTCTCTCTCTCTCTCTCTCTCTCTCACACACACACACACACACACACACACACACACACACGGCTATTATTGTGTCCTCTATCTATCTAGGCTAAGTTAACTTACTTACTCTCTATATAGACCAGGCTAACTTCAAACTCACAAAGAACTGCTTCCTCGACCTTCCAAGTGCTCTTCAATTTGCTCATGAGAAAGTTGGCTGCTAGATCCTAGCCAAGTGCTCTTGACCAAGCATTGACTAAGCTGTCCTAGAACAAGAGCTCTAGAGCGCTGAGGGTGAGGGGCTTTAAGACCTGTCTGCTCAAGGCCTCAAGGCCAGATGGTCTCTGCAGTTTTCACCATTTCATCTGGCAATGACATCAACTATTCTCCTTAGACAGAAAACCCCTGCTCTAAGTGCATTGACTTCATCAACCTGGAATTTCAGGTCATGGCTACAAAATCTCATTGCTCTCTCTGTTCTCCCTGCTTCTGTCTAATCACGGGGTGACACAAACACTTTGGGCAGGCAGCCAGCACAAAGTCAGGACCCAGCCTCAGCTTACCTCTCAGACTTTATTGGGGGCCACATTCTTGTTCTAGCTCTGGTTTTGACACCCACAGATCTTTACTGGGGCTTTCTGTTCCTGTGCAGTTTTTGCTAGGCATTGACACAGGGGACACGTTCTCTTCTTTCAGTACAAACCTCAAGGGTCATCTCCCAGTGTGCTCTCCTTGGTTGTGGTGGTGAGAAAGGGTATATTCAATTCTGTGCATGAATATATTTATTCTCCAAGAAGTGAGACTATACAACTCTTATGAAAGTGTGCGGCGAGGTTTGAGGCTGATATGATCATTTAGATCTTGAGTACAGTGATGGTGTCTAAGTACAAACATTAAACTAAAAAAAAACTTTCTTCCTGAAAATGGGTCTCCTTCATCCCACCCTAGCCTGGAACTCACTTTGTAGCTGAGGAAAACCATAAACTTCTGATCCTCCTGCTTCCACCTCTCAAGGACTGCTGCCATTACAGGTGTAAGTGGCACTTGGGGATCCCTGGATGCTACAAAAGCCATTTTACCATCTGAGCTATACCTTCTGTCCTTGCAAGTAAGAAGAAAACTTGCTGTTAAGAAAGTACTTGTTTCATGTGAAGAAGAAGCCTGCCTGCTCTTTCTGATCTCTCTGAAGATTCTTCTTTATCTTTCTTTATCTCTCTCTTATGCTCTGTTATAGTCTGCTATGTTCTGCCATCCATTTTCACAGAACTATTTTTTTTTACTTCATTTAAGATGTATTTTTATTTGTATGCCAGTATGCTCAAGTGCCCACAGGTCCAGAAAGGAGGTGACATTCCCTGGAGCTAGAGTCACAGGCAGTTATAAGCCTTCTATGGGTGCTTGGA